>NC_081249.1:60819004-60929764 GCF_030490865.1 Poecile atricapillus | reverse complement strand
TTCCTTCTTTCTTTTTCTTTCCTTCTCTCTTTCGCTCTTTTCTCTTTCTCCATTTCTGCAGGCTTTAAGAACTTCTAGTAAGTAAGATTTCTCATAGAAGTTCAGATGTTTTCCTTTTTGTAGGCATAACTTCATTGCACTGTGATGGTAGTTATTAGGATAAACTTCTAGAAGAGTGAGGAGGGAGTGAGCTGTCCTTGTCTTAGGCAAGGGGAGCTTTATTAAAGTCAGACAGAGAAATAGAAGGCTACTAATTAATTGGAGGAATTTATCCTACATAAAGAAACCAGCAAAAAGCTCAGGGCTTTATCTTAGCCTTGGACTCTTTTCTGCATTTTGTCCAAGTCTCATTTAGTCATTCACGAGTCTTTGGTGATTTCAAACTCTTTAAAAATGTTTATTTAAAATAGTTTTGTCTACTCTGATTATCCTGGACATCATTCCTCTACAAAGATTTCACTGCATTGCTTCTGGTCAGTGGAGAGCTTGAACACCTGTGGCAAGGTGGGAACAGCATCCTGTGCAAGAGCCTCCAGCTGTTGCTGGTGGAGCAGAGTGGAGAAGGAAACCTTCTGGAGATGCATCCAGGACTCATGCAGTGGAGAAACCTCCCAGCCACGGGTGGAATCCAATTTCTCCAACTCACCAGTTGCTGAACAGGTACCGAGGGAAGTTTGTCTTTCTGGGCAAGAGTGACAAAGTGCCCCTGAAACCCCACCTACACCATACAGAGCCTGCTCCTGCTGCTTCAGAGGTGGGCTTGGCAGAGCCCCTGGGTCTGTCCTGGATGCATGGCTGGGGTGCTGTAGGCATTACCATGCTGCAAAAGGAGACAGGTTTCTGACTTATTACCTTCTATGTAGAGGCATCTGGAAGTTAAGACGTGAGGAACTGACCAGACTGAGTTCTTTGTATTACTTTGGCTTTTATATTATGTAAGGGAGGCAGAGTGTACCCACATTATTATTATTATTATTATTATTATTATTATTATTATTATTATTATTATTATTATTATTATTATTATTATTATTATTATTATTATTATTATAAAATATTGTGCTTTTAATTTGTACAGTTCCTTCCTCAGCATTGTTTGATATGAATAGATGATAACAGACCTGTTATTGTGAGTTATTAATAACATATTGTTTACTCACCATATGCCTAGGAGACAGAGCAGTGAGCAGGGCTGCTGTGTCCTAGGTGTCCCTCCCTGCACTCACAACTGAGTGGATCATCTTTGATCTCTCTTCAGTTTGGACTTACTGCTTACCATTCCCTTTTCCCCCACCCCTGGTTACCTTTGTGTTTGAAGGATTCTGGAGAAAGCAAGAACAGTTTGTTCTGCCTTCTCCCATACCTCTTGCATCTGCATGGAGTGGATGCTCTGGTCTGTTTTTAATTTCCAGATTCTACAGTGCTTTTGAGTCCAAGGTGCTAAATATAGATCTAACCCATAACAGCCAGTCTCCTTTTCATTTCTGTCTTACAATGTTATTTTCTGCTTTTATCGTTTAAGTCTAATGGATTTACATTATTAGGAGCTCTCCAGTGTGTACAACGTGGTTATGACCAAGACAAATGCCTCCAAAGTTTCCAGGAACATTTGTCTGAATAAAATCAAGGAAAAAAGTGACTCTTCCTTGGCTCTGCAGAAAGAGGATTGGTGCAGTGTAGGCACCTTTTGTCTCCCCTTTATACTGCAAACCTATGTGTGCCCTCTGGGTAGGGGAAGCACTTCCAGCACACAGCCTAGAAAAATTAATCTCTGGAGAAAAATCAGCAGACATCATGAAAAGTGCTGGCTCAGATACCTTGTGTTGGCAGACTCCTACCAAAATTAGTTCTGGATAAGCCAGTACTTCTGTAGTCAGAACAAACTATTCCTTTTTCTTCCTATTCCTAACACAGCCATGCCCAAAAAAAAAAAAAAAAAAATTCAAGTCAGGAAAACATTTGGGGAAACTATTAAAGAGAATGAAGGGAAAAGAATATCCAGACAAATATGGAGCCATTTGAGACAAATATGAAGTAATGTGTAATAAACAGCTTGAATTTATAGGGGCTAAAGCAAGCCAAACACAAGTGATGGCTTTTTGGGGCTGAGCTGCCCTAGCAAGCCAAGGAAGGAATGTGGTGGATAGAAGAGGCCAGGCCCACAGAGAGAGACACAAAGACGGCTCAGGACAAGTCTGGAGCCACACCTGTGCCTTTCCAAGCCTGATACCGTGCCTAAGCCAGTAGCTGGAGAGAAGTGGGGTATAGAGGAAAATTTCACTTCATCTCTGTCCAAGTATTTTCCCCCTGGCTGTACAAAAGGCATATGAAAGAGGACTTCTGTGTGATCAGGGGATCCATCCTTGATGAGCTTGGTTGGGGTTAGGGTCTCTTTGTGCAAGAGTCCAAGCAGCTGCTCTCAAGAGTTGCTGAAAAGGTATGAACACAGAAGACTGACCCCTCCAGGAGAAATAAAAGCTGGAACCTACATGAACAGCTACCCTGGGCACAGTGAACTTTTAACTTGGAGAAACTCACCATGCTTAGTTTGAATATTGAAGTGCTGTCTGGAAAAGGGATGAGAAGTAGCATGCCACAGATCTCAGTGTGTGAATACTTTCTTGTTTTCAGGTGCTTCCCAAGGGAAACATGTACTGGTTTGGGGAAAGCTGTGTCTTCACTACCACCCCTTGGCCAGGGTTGCTCCAGTAAGTCACTTTGCACTACTAACAGTTCACCTGGGGCTGTCTTTGGAAGGCAAGTTGGTTTCCTTTGAAATAACCTTCAGGTACAGCTATGAGCATAGTTCACTCCAGGCTTTGCTCCTAGTAGGCACTAGGATGAGAGACCAGGCCTGGTTAAGCCCTCCAGCACTAAAACAACACTCTGTGCATCTTGAAACATGACATTATGTCCGTGAGGCGTGCTCAGCTGCGGCCAGGAAAGACTGCAAGGAGGCCATTTGGCATATTCACACTCTAGTTTGCTGCTGGAAGCATTGCTTTTCATGGTGCTGTCCAGAAGACCAGAGAAGAAATCTGTTGCTGCTGGAAATGGCAGTAGTGCTGTAGGTCTTGGTTGGTGCCAGCAGAACAGATGGCCCAGGAGTGGTGCAGGGCTGACTGCTGCACCCATCCAGAAAGTGTGTTGTGCAAAGCAGGATCAAGCTGGTCTCCACTGTAGCCTGGCAAAGGAAGAAAGGTATGCTGTGTAGGAAGGGAGCAGATGTTTACTTTGAGTGTGCCAATGACCATGTCCCTCAGTGGGTGGGGAAGTTCAAATATGACAATTCCAGTTAGACTTAAATTTTCCTAGCAAGAGATGCCAGAGCATTGATGCTCATGGCCAAAGGGTTGCTGCAACTTGGTGAAATAGATTCTTCTACATTGCTCCTGACAGTCCTGAAACCAGTTAATGGTGTCTCTCCTGTTTCTGAAGTTTTGTGCTGTTCCTAGTATTGCAAAAAATAAACCTGAATATTTATAAAGTCATAATTTTAAATGCATTATGAGAAATGCAGGGGCTGGAAATTAAAAAACAACAAAAAAAAACCCACAAAACTAAACAAAAAAAAATAGAAAACAGAACAGGAGACAGAAGGTGAGGTGAGAACATAGGTAAGAAACAAAAATGGTATGGTGCCTATGGGTACATTAATTCAGTAACAGAGGGCAGACTATGTCCTCTAGACCAGTTCTCCAAACTCCAGCCGCCAGAGCCTGCAGGAGCAAGTGTGCCCAAGAGCAGGGACTGCATGTTGTGTCCACCACAGGTCTTCTTGTGTCCACCACAGGTCTTCTATGAGCCCTTCGCTCATTGGGCATGAACTAGGCAGAGGCTCTGTGCATCCTGGTAAACTGAGAATGGTCAGGGCATGAGCATGGACAGTGTCTCACATTCATTTGTACTGTGTCCATTCAATTACAGACACAGCCCAGCTTGCATTCTTCCAGGCAGTGCATCACCATGGTTTGCAGATGGTTAACCCACTCCCAACATTGGTCTGGACCAGAGAGGATTCAGCTGGGGAATACTTGAATCTGTCCAGTATCATCCCAACCACTAAAACCTGACTGACAAAGCCCTAAATCAGATCATCTTTTAGCTCCTCTTGACTTGCCCCCCTCCTGGCTAGTAATGCCTCTTTTGAGGCCAGCTGTGAATTATCTGCCAGAGGGAAGTTCTTAAAAAGCTTTATGCTGAAGTAGCCCACCTTATGTTCTCCATTAGGCAGGCTTTATTCCTCCCATGCTCAGCATTACACCAGCAGAAGTTGGATTAGACTTGTATTTCTTGGCTAAACAATGACTAAAGGAAGCACGATAACTATCTACAAGTATTTGATGGGTGTAAACTCCAGTAAGGAAGATGAATTGTTTAGTATGGTTAAAGGACTTTCATGGCTAAGAGCAATTAGATTAAACTGAACAAAGCAAAACATAAAGTGAATAGCCTTTGTAATGCTAGCAGGCTGCAAGGGGAGCTCCCAGGGGACGTGGTTGAAGCAGTGATGTCTGGGTCAGTTGAGACGTCACAGGGAGCAGAGCAGCACTGACGTTATGGACCTCGGAACACCATCCCATGAACAGCGTGTCCACACCCACACCGCCCTGCCTGCGTGAGCACACGCCCAGATGAATAAGGAGGGAACAAGGGTGTTGGGGTGGTTCAGCCTCTGCCTGAACCTGATTTGTCCCTTTCTTTCGGTGTAATACATTGCCCTAAACAACAAGTTTTCATTCTGCTGACAGTGATTCTGATCTTGTGACTGTTAAGGGAGAGCTTATGCTTCCACTTTCCATGTTGAGACATGAGTAAGCTTCCTCAGTGCTTGAGTTCCAGTTATCTTAAGCCTGCTAATAACCTTGGGTTATCACATACCTACAGGGATGCCATCAGCATTCCCTTCAGGTTACACCTCTCTCAGCTGGCAGGACATGGAATAGGATCAACTCTGTACAAGCAGGGAACAAAGAGGAGTGCGCAGCTCCTCTGAAAATATACTGGTGGTCCCTTATTCACTGCTGGGAAAAATGAGCTCACTCTCTTACATGTAAGAGGCAGTATGTCATAATCCCATCTTCCCCCTTTTCTCTGGAAATCAAACACAGAGTAGGCAATCCCATCCATCAGGAGTTTCTGATGGAGATTGTGAACTGACCTGAGCACTGAAAACGGATATCAGTGACTCAAGCACTGCTGTGTCTTTCGAAATCCTACACTCTCAGATTAAAAGAAATAAGGGGGTATGTGATGTTTGATGAGTCAGGATGCTTTCCCTTGGCATGATTGTTTCTCTGCCTAATTACACAGACACAATAGCAAAGAAATTAGATAAACCAGGTAAGGTTTGTGGTGGGTGTCCTGGTCTTCTAGGAGAAAAGAACCTTATTTGCCTGACATGACTTGTAAACAAACTACCCTGTTTTTAAAACAGCATATTGCTTCCAAATTGCAGGTTATCTGTTCTGAAACAACACCACTTAATGGGTTATCCTCTCCTTTAATCGGGCACACTTGTTGACATATCATTAAATCCCACTTAGCACAAGTGTGAGAAGCCTGCTCTTAAAAGCTACAAGCAGAAAGCCAAGGAGGACACACGCATCCTCCCATGGCACTTGCAAAGAGGGCCCTGATCTGTTCATAAAAGGTCAGGAAGGGAGCAAGGAATTCAAAAGCCTTAAAAAACAGCCTGGATTGGAGTCTTGAGTAGTGCGTCATCACAAGTTTTCTTCTCCCGAGGGAGTAATTCTTCAGATGTTTTACGTGCCCCTTGCTGGTGTCTCTCCATGTTTTTCTTCAGCAGCAATTTGTCTATTTCTGCATTTATTTAGCCTTCTTTTTTTAAACAGAGGCAGAGCTAATAGACATCTGTGCATATGGGAGAGCCTGAAAGGGTTAACACCACATTGCTTTTATGTCCACTGCCCAAATGCTAACTGTATCTGGTTCGGTGTGCACATTATGGACCATGCAATAGGACAGGCATGGCACTACTGCAGAGTCCCTGCTGTGTTGATACATTCTTCTTCTTCAATCTGGCTGGCTGCAAAGGGCTCAGATAATAACATATTTTCTGGTTTTTTTTCACTTAGGCATGGAGTACCAATCCTGGTGTCTTCATTAAAAATGACATGCTTGAGGATAGAGATTTTTTTTTCATATAAGAGGCTGGCAGGTGTTCATGTTTGTGGTGATATTCAGAAAAGATGAATTCTCCTTTTTATGTACCTTCTGTGTTTTCAGTTTCAAATAAAGACATGTGTACAGTGTATGGGAAGAGGGAGGGGTCGCAGAGTTTCTGTCACCTCACATGGCCACACAGGTGATTTCTTACCATTATCAGTGAGTGATGTCAAAGCCCCTGATGAAAGTATGTTTAACCTGTGCCACAAGAAGCTGCAATTCCTGTGCAGTCTCTGCTGGCTTGGAAACTAGCAGTGCCCATTCTCCTGGGATTTGCAGCCTTAGCTTCACAAACTCAGGAGGTTCAGAGCTTTTGAACTGGGTTTAAAGACAGGTGAGGATGAATCTGAACAACTCTAAGTAAGCAGTGACCCCATCAGAGGGAGCTCAATGTTCCTTCATAACCCAGTGCAGGTTTCACAATAGCACTCAATTTAAATGGTATGTTGCCATGTCCTCTTTCCTCTGTGTTGAGGACTACAGTTCTGGAAATCTGACATATACTAACATGTTGCAGTCTGCAACCTCAGGATCTTGTCCAGGGAAGCAGCAGGGTTCTGGGGACCAGCATGAAACACCGAAGAGACGGGCTCCCGTTCATGAAACCATTTATTCAGCATGAGAACAAACTCAGGTCCAGAACAGAGAGCTCCGAACAGAGAGACAAAACAGGAATTTTTGAGAGACAGAACTCTTGAGAGTTTCCACCTTTGAGGGTGGAGTTCAGGGTCAGGGACCAGTAGAAGCACACCAAGGGAGAACCCCCCAGGGACTCAAACCCAATCAGAGCATCTGGGCCACCCTTCACAAGGGGTTTGAGGTGGGACAATGTAACTCTTTGTCTCCCCTGTGCACACTGCCACACTAACACATGAATTCTGAGAGAATAAAATACTGAGAAAAGACAACAGCAGTGTTGTCTTCAGAGTCTTTTAGTGTGTGATATGGACCTTAAATGTTACAGATGGTTTCCATAGTATTGAGAGCAGCTTGAAAAATACATTCTATCTAAATTACAGTGCTTTCTCAAAGACAGTCATTGCAAGTTAGTTCTTCTCCTCACACTGACCCTGACACGACTGACTTCTCTTTTCCTTGCTCTTGTGTCTTCCAGTAGAAAATCAGTATGCAGCTAAAGAGATTATTTTGCTAGGCCAAAAGACCCAACAGGTGTTTTTAACATTTAACTAGACTTTCTTTTCAAGAGTACATCACCTGTAAGGTATCTGAGGACTTGACTACCAGAAATGCCACCTGGCCATTTGCCAGCTCTGGAGCACATCTTATAGTGGTACCTGGAGTGATCTTTCTGAGCAGAATAGCTCATCCTGCCTGAGCAAATGCCAGAAGTTCAGCAAAATCATGGAACAGATAAAGATGGAAGGGACCAGATTCTGGTCCACTGGGTCAGAGATTCATGAGGGCTCGCCTTGGCAGTGAAGACTGAAGCAAAATAGACATGCAGTATCTCAGCCTTCTCTGCAACCTATGTTTCAAGGGTCCCTGTTCCTTTCAGCAGAGGACACATATTTTCCTTAGAATTCCTCTTGTTGTTGATGTGTTTGAAGAAGACCATCTTATCCTGGACATGCTTAGCAAGATTCAATTCCAAATGAACCTTGGGCTTCCTACTTGCATTTCTGCATTTATTCTAACAACATCCCAATATTCATCCCAGGTGGGTGCTTCTACCTCACGTCCTGCTTCTACCTCACATATCTCCTGCTTATGTCTGGGTTTTGACAGCAGTTCCATGTTCATCCATGCAGGTCTCCTCCCCCTTTTGCTTGATTTCCTACCACTGGGAATGTCTTGTAGGTACTTCCTGGGCTGCATGCACTTACTGGAAGTATCCCCACTTGAGCCTTGTTTTGCTACACACAAGAAAAGTACATTGTCCCCGTTTTAAGGTAAAAAGAGGCTCAGGTTCAAAAATGCCCTGCAGTGTATCCACAAAACCTGAGGCAGCATGCCAACACTTGAGTCCAACCAACTCCCCTCCTTAGTTTAAACACTATTTATTTTTTTTACCTAATGATGCAACATATATGAGTCGGCTCTGGCACTCCTCTTTTCCCAGGGCAGGGACTCCCCTGCTGTGGCATGGATACTTCCTGGCTTGCCTGCTGTCTCTTCTTGGCAGCTCTGTGAGCCTCGCCTTTTTGCACGGAGGTCAGTGAGCATGTGAGAAAGACACCAGCCCCAATTTCAGACTGCAGTGCTTAGGATTGCACTGAAGACTGCGGAGATGCTCCTGTGGTGATGTGGGACCAGAACCCAGTTTCCTCCACATGGGGGGCAGAGGTCATTGTGTGCTCCATTTGAAGAAGACAGGCTAAGAGGTAACCTCTTCTTTGAGAGCAACCTCAAGGAGAAAGTCTTGGGGGCTGAAAATCTGAGCATGACCTGGCAATGTGCACTTGCAGCCCAGAAGGCCAGCCATGTCCTGGGCTACATCCAAAGCAGTGTGAGGGATGGGGTTCTGCCCCTCTGCTCTGTTCTTGTGAAATGCCACCTGGAATGCTGCATCCAGCTCTTAGAGGGGCCTAACTGGTTGTGGATCTAGTGGCGTGAGTCCAGAAGAGGGCCATGAATATGATCACTGGGCTGGAGAACCACTCCTGTGAAGACAAACTGACGTGATCAGGGTTGTTCAGCCTGAAGAAGAGAAGACTTCGGGGAGACCTTATGGCACCTTCCAGTACCTGAAGGGGACTACAGAAGAGGGACTTTTTACCATGGTTTGTACTGACAGGACAAGGGGGAATGGCCTTAAACTGAAAAGAGGGCAGGTTTCTATTAGATATTAAGCAGCAATTCTTTACCGTGAGCATGGTGGGACACTGGAACATGCTGTGCAGAGAAGCTGTGGATGCCGCATCCCGGGAAGTGTTCAAGGTCAGGCTGGATGGAGCTCTGAGCAACCTGGTCTAGTGGAAGGTGTCCCTGCCTGTGACAGGGGTATTGGAACCAGATGGTCTTTCAGGTCCTTTCCAACCCAAACCATTCTATTATTGTATGATGTTTTCTGGCTGTTGGAGGCTTCACGGCACTCAGTGTCACACATCCTATCCTTTGGATTTTCTTTTCCCTGCATCAGGAATTGAAAAATGTTATGCTGCACAGCAACTACCCCATTACTGGTTTTCCTTACATGGCAGTTTGACAAAGGGGTCCCTCAGTACAAAAGAGACATCTGTAAACTGGAAGAGATTCAGAAAACAATAATAAAATCACAATGCTCTTGCAAATCCCTGTAAGGCAGCAATTTAGAGCCCAGCTACTAGCATGCTAGGACAGACCTCGAGTGAAATAAAAAGAAATTAACTTGTTAAGTATCTCTAAAGCAGGCATGTAAAAAGTATTATTTTCTCTATGCTGTGTGTGCTTGTGTAAACAGCCTTTTCCACTTGGGGCTACGTCTCCGTAATTATGTATTATTTGCAAGAAGAATGCAGAGCGTGAGGAGTGAATATGTTCCAAATGTGTCCAAACCCTGACCAGGCGAAGGCTGTGATTTTAGCTCACTTTAGGGAGAGGAGAACAATCCCAAGTCTTTTGTTTATTCTTCTTGAGCTCTTTGTAACAATTGTATTTTTCACTGGAAGTGACTCACCTGGCAAAGAAGATAAGAAACCCAAAAGAACCATTCAAGAAAAATATAGTGCTGGAAACTATCCTCCAAATTTAAGGCTTACAATTCATCTGAAACCATGCTCATATTCAGGCCCTTCAGGCTTCCCTAATTGCCGAGAAGAACTATCATTCTTTTCTAAATGTGGTGTCAGCATTTGTTACAAGCAATCAGCACAAAATTATCCAAAAACCTTCCTGTGACCTATAAACCTGCAATTTGATATGCCTCACCCGATTTTTATTCTGTAACAAGTGAATTTTTTTGCATAGATTTTTATTTCAGAGACTCTTTAATCTACCAGGCAACTCATAACAAGATCCCATGGCTGGAGGCTGAAGATAGCTACGTTTCAGCTAGCAATAAGGTGCACATCATAACAGCAATTAATTAATCCTTGAAATAAGTCCTGAGGGGGTATGACAAATTCGTCACTTCTTGAAGTCTCTGAACTTCATCTTCCCAGACATCATGCTATACCTGAAATACAAAGTGTGGTCTTGGTACAGGAATTACAGGGAGGGGCAGTGTTACAGTATTTCTTAATGTCAGGGAGAAGACATTTTCCACATCAAAACCTCCAGGTTTTTCTTGTTTCTTTTTTTTTTTTTTTCTTTTTAATACACACAATGAAATTCATTCCTTCTTCCAGTACCAGCCGGTCTACTTCAGTGGAAATCAAGATGCACTGCCAACTTATACCAGTAAACAAAGCCAAACTTTTAAAAACAGATATAGAGCTAAATTTTGAGATGCCTACTGGGCTGTAGAGCAGAATTTTCAGACACACTGCCGCCCGCTCCTAATTTTTAGTGAAGTCTCTCTTTCACTGTCAAGCCTTCCCTCTCTGGAACAATACATTGCTATTGAAATATTTAATGAGTCACTTTTAAATATCCCACAGGAACAACAGGACATTTATCTCATGCTGCAGAGCCGTATTTTAAAAATAATTATTTTAAAAAGAAAGCCCCATGCTACAACTGAAAAAAGCCCAAATGTCTCCCCCTTTCTACTTCACAGAACTTTCTCTCTCTCTGCCTTTCCCTTTTCATTTCTCATCCTCTCTTCACCCACGGGGTTATGCTGAGGTGACTGCGAGGGCGCCCAGGCTGAGACACTCTGTTTGCATTCTTCCGTCGATTTGGGTTGGCTACTCTCCCCTGTGCAGGCTTGGCAGTGTGAAAATGTGACCTTGTGGCAAACTTGGGTGTGACCTTCTAGAACAGCAACAGCTCCCAGCATGACTGCCTGGTCTCCAAAATCTTACTCCATGGAAAATTTGAGGCAGCTTATACCATGTGCACTGACAAACTTACGTTTATCTTAGGGGAGGAGCATGCATCTGTGGAGTTATCACAGCAGGGCTAACTCACGGTGTTGCCACATCCTGGCTGCCCTGCCAGGAGCTTGCCACAGAGCTCTACTCTGTGCCTTCTCGCTTTGTTAATGGTGGTGTGCCAGAGACAGGTTCTTGCTGTGAGGCTTGGTGCTTCTGCTGCTGCAGGACCTCAGCAGCGCCATCCATTTCTGCTGCTGCTGTGGCTTCCATCTTCTCTTGCTCTAACTACTCCTTCAGCTCTGGAAAGGCTAAAGGAGCTTGGAGCTGTTCTTCAAAATGTCACCTTAACCTGATGCTGTGATGCTATTCAACACATGTAAGAAGTGGTTAAAGAGGTAGCTGCTGGATCTTGCAGCCCTGCAGCTTTTTGCACCATGAGTGCTGTTGTCAGAAAACTCCAGGTGTGTGGATTCAAATATATCCATTTTGGGACCAAACTAAACCTGTGTTTTCCTAAGGATAACATGCCATACAAGGGTTTTGACAGTAAGGTTCATAGCTGAGTCAGAGGTTCTTGCAAAAGGGTTCTGACGCACCAAGGAAAGTTACAGAGCCTGCATCACTAAACGTGAGCCAGACTCAGCTCACACAGCATCATTCTCTGTGACCCTGGGTGCTCCTCTAAACTGGGAGATATTCCTAGTTCAGGATATTAGATCCCTGTATGGATCATTCCTTTAAGAGTTGGATTCAATTATCCTTTTTGGGTCCCTTCCAACTCAGGCTATTCTGTGATTCTGTGATTTTGATTTCTTGGCTCTGCCCATGCAGGGAGTGGACCCGAAAAAGCACAAACCATTGCCTGACCTTGTCAGTGAATTGTGTGCCTGACACTACCCACAAGACTGGATTTACCCTCTGTTTTAATCACCAACAACCAAGCCACCTCAGCTGAGCTCCAGAGCCCCACCATGGTGATGCTAGGGTTTTCAGCTCTGCATGGGCTGGGCAAGGCTGGCCTTTGCAGGCATAGAGAGACCTTCCAAGCCTGGAAAGATGGTTTGGAGGTGAGAGGGGACAATATATATATTTCTGACAAATCAGGATGGTGAGGATCTTCCATGTTGTGCTGTATTTTGGATTAGTAACCATACTGGTCCAGTTTCATCCATGATCAGAAAGGAACTTTTTCTCTGCTGAGGTGTTATGCTCACACACATGCCCTACTGGAGCAGAAATTGTTAAGTTTTGGGGTTTTATTTCAGGCTCTGGTGTTTCTGACAGCCTGAGGCTGGCATGCAGGTGCAAGAGTCGCATGTCATTGGTATGTCACACAAACACTGCTTTGACCTGTTCCTTCCCACTCCCCAGCCCACCCACGTACACTGCTTTACTCCTCATTGGAGCAAAACAACAGGGATGAAACAGCTGTGAAATATATCTGCCCTCTGTTTGCAGCCCTGCTTGATTACACACCTTTAACTTGGCAATATAGACTAGTTATGCTGTAATATAAATACATTTCTTTCCTCTACCCACAGCTCTGGATCAATCACAGCATGAAACAGCAGGAGGGAAATGAAGTAGCAACGTGGGGGTAAAAAACTAAGAATTGATGTTATAATCAGCCAACTAAGCACCATTAGAACATACTGTCCTGCTCAGTGGGCGTACAGCTGCACTGGGCCATGACCAAATCTATTAATAGGCCATGCAGAGCTCTTTGTAGTTCTAAGAGCAACTCTCCTCAAACACTGAGCCTTGAGTTCCTTCTCTGTAACTTCAATAACCCCCTTGTGGTGTATAGTTACAGTAGTTGACTCTTCAGCAAGGGTGAAAAGTCTGCCTCCAGTCCCCAGATTAGAGGCAGAAATCCTGCTCTTCAGATTTTTACCAGACCAGAAGGGGGAAATAATGCTGGGACCATAAACTTAGCACTAATGTGGACAGGATATGCCTATAGGGTATCTGAGATGTTCTAGGCTTGATGGTGGACAAGAGGAGCAAAGATTGGGGTGGAAAGCATGTAGTTTGGTTTGTGGTTGCTGTGGAAAGGACCTGTTGTATCCCAGGTCCAGGGGACTGGGCTGTCACATGCCTGCAGTATCCTACACCCCGTAGACCAGCACACTTGCCACGTCACTCCACAAACCAGGTGGCATTTTAGGATCGTATGCCTCCTGCCAAGAAACATGTACCCCTACACAAGAAACCCCTTAGTCCCTCTCTGTAGTTTTACAGTAACAAGCAGAGCCTTCCAGCCTACAGGTTATTTAATTTTAGAGACATTTAAAGTTAAGGAAAATGATTTCTACCTCACATCAAAAGACACAGGATGGGGTAACAGCGCAGATCAGATGTTTAGAAGGCTTAGAGAAGGTAACTCCATGTGTCAAGGTACTGGGGAGCCATTACTCCATTAAAGTATCTGTAACACCCTGGGGCTGCTCCAATCTCTTCCTCCTACCATAGATTGGTTTGTGGCTGGAGCCAAAAGCCAGTGCTGCAGCTCTGTGATTAATTCTCATCTTCCCTATGACAGAGGAAGGGACTTGAGGTCCCTGGAGACAGTGGATGCTTTCTGCAGAACATGACCCGCAAAGAACTGGAGTTTGGTGAATGTCTGGAGTGCTGTCTGAAACTCGGGGGTGAAATCACACTTGGTGGGAAAGAGCAGCAGCAATGCAGGAGAGAAATGCTCGAGGGAGAGGGTGTACCCAGAGAACAGTGGAGGAAGCATGTGTGAGGCAGCAGCTGAGGAAACAGGCAGCAGGGAGAGGGTAAGCACTTGGGAACAAACCCTGGAAACAAGCAGAGGCAAAGCACTGTGATGGAAAGAGAAGTGAAATGAGGGCTATCTCTGGAAACAGCCTGGGGAGAGCCCTGCATGGGGTCAGGAACTGTGTGACTTGCACTGACGCTGCAAGTTCAGCCACTGCAGGCTGGGAAGGCCTGGCTGCAGCTTCCAGGGCTTGGTGGGGCACCTCTCCAGCTCAGAGCCAGGCCGCCCCCTAAGTCATCTTGGGCTTGGCTGTGTAAATTTATTTATTTAACTGAATTGCCCAAGCCAGCAGTCGAGTCACCACCGACAAGCGTCAGTAAGGCTTTCACACCTTCCAAGGTCTCCTCTCAGCCCACGGGCAGCAGCAGGGAGGGCTGGTCGGGGCAGGAACACAGCAGGCTTGCCAGCCCTGCCTGGGGCTCCTTCCCCAGTCAATGGAGCAACGGGGAGAGGGGGTGCAGCCTTCCGGCAATGATTCAGCCCACTGAGGAGCAGAACCGCCTTCATGAGGTGCATGCTTCCCTGCTCTGACTCCAGGAAGAGCCTAAAGCAAAGACAGGCTGTAATTTAATGATCCCAACTAAAAGGCTCAGAGTTAGAGAGGATGAGTCTGGATATCCATGTAGGTAGACTATATATGTAAAAGTTAGCACGGTGTAGCAGAGCGAGAGGTGAGTCATCTCAGAGAGCACAGAGCTGACTGTACAGTAAGCACCACTTCTTGTGCAATTATAAATTCACATGAAGTGGGAAATGGTGTGTTGGCTGTGACTCCCAGTATTGCACATTTCAGTTAAGCTCTCTGGAACAACTGGCTGTTGGTATTAGTTTTAAGATAATGCCAGTGGGAAGTAGTAAATGACAAAGCATTGCTGGCAAGCGATCAAATTGCTAACCTCTGAGAAACACAAGTTATACGTTCCTTTACTGTATTAATTTGACATTACAATTTAGAGATAAGGTTTTCCAGGAACTGAAGTGAACCAGCTTTTATGAGTTTTATTCATAAGGTGCATCTGAAAAGAAGTCAGTAATACTTAATATTTCTGCTTATACTGTTCTACAAGTTCTTAGTTTATTAAAAGCTAGGTAGTTTCTTTTTCCAGGGCTAGACACGCTATTTTGGCACATGCTGTTGTGTTTTTATGATAAATTCAACACAGATACTTGCTAGTCATTTTGGACTGTAAAAACCTTTCAGAAGACAGCAGCAAGGCTGCCTACAACATCCAAGTTAGGATGAGACTTCAAGGGCAGTTTTTTGTCCTCTCTCCTCCTCACAGCTGTTTGTACTACTGAGCAGCACATTCCCAGTATAGTGGTTTCCTTCTGGCCTTTCTCCCATGTTTCCTACCACAGGTGCATTGCCAAGGCAGAAGTGTAGAAGCTACATCAAGCAGCAGCCAAGCAGCCGGTGCCTCTCTCAGCCAAAGCCCCATAACAGCAGTCTGTCCTCAGGAGCAGGGACCCCTGCCCCACTGGATGGCTGTGAGGGGTCTTTCAGACCCCAGAGCTGATGCAGAGGGATGTGCATGGCCCAAAACATGCTTCCTCCTGCCACATGACCTATTACAGTGTTTGTTACCTCAGCTGCTTTGCAAAAGCTTTCAGTGAAAGGAGAGTAGAAATGCTTAAATCTGCGTGAGCGATCAATGGAAATGTATCAGTAGGTGGGTGAGGGAACATAATGGAGTAAGCAGTGCAGGCGCTGGATACCATGGAGAAAACACAGGCGGTAGAGTGAGGCAGAGCATTTGAGTTTATTGCACATTTTGCCTCTGTTCCACCTTCTTTTCCCTACTTTTTTCATTCTTCATTTGCTGGGATAATGCAAGTGGAAAAGAACATCCAGACCCATCCATTCTGTGATTCAGGACACTGTTTTTAAAATAAAACACACTATACCAGTGTTTATGTGGTGAGCATAATGGATAAATATTTTATGCCATGGATTCGATTTCTGATCAGGACCTGTATTAATAATGACTATATAGGTCCAATTGTTAGCGGGCTCCTCTTCCAATGAGTGCTTTGTTTAAATGTACATTGAAGACTTGTTTTTACAATGGCTTTCTTCTCTTTAATAGGGTTTGACATGTTGGCTGTGGTATAGCATGCAAGTGGTTTGTATAAAGATTTACCATATATTTCTGAATGGTGCTATATAAATACTGCATGCATTGAATTGTATTATTTTATTGTGAAACTGAAAGATTTCCTGTTCTATACCATAACATGATTTGTTATTTTTACAGCACACACATTAGCCTGCATTCAACTTCTGCACAAGGTAGAAGAACTCAAATTAAATTTACAAGCACACCTGAGCAAAGCTAGTTAGCTGAGGCCAGATCATGTTTCTGTGATTAAATACTGCTGGCTATTATAACACATTGCAAGAAAATGCAGCTATAAATCCCTGTCTCGGTTTATTCCCAATGCTTCATTGTACTATAGAAACTCTGCTATACTTTTTAGTAAGCAAAAGGCTAGACGTGGGACTGAGTCACCCTGAGCAGATGTGTTAGATACTAACTTGGAGGAGATAAGAGTAACAGTGCTGCTCTCCCCTGAGCATTCCCCTCAAGGACGTTCCCATGCTAGACAAACATTAATAAATCGATCTTCATTGAATCCGACCACAGACTTTATTAACTGAGGAAATTGGTTCCCAGAAAAATTTAGCATTTTGCTCAAGGCCAGAGAGTAGGTCCACAGTAAGGAGAAAGAGCTGGAGACCTTCACTTATTTCCATTTAATGTTTAATGTTACATTAGCATGTAACACAGCATGCTGAAGGCACGACAGCGCTGGGTGTTCACACTGCTAGAAATGGATGGGAACTGGTTTCACACCCTACAGCAAGACCCTGTTGAGCATGTTGGTCACCACCAAGTACCCTTGGGGACCTGTTAGGTCTGTTAGCCCCTAGGGGTTGAGGGACAATCTCCTGCCTGCCTCTAGGAATGAGAAGTCTGTGGCTCCGCTACTGTCTTCATTGGGACATATCATCAGGTCTCTCAAGAGTTCAGGAACATCTCTTCGGGTTCATATCTACCCAACTCAGGGAACAGAGCCAAGGAGGTCCTGGCCCTACAGACATCCAGGTCACACTGCAATTTTCCTTTTGATGGAAACCAGGGTGACAGAGCTAAATGGGTGGCTGGTACATACCCAGCTCTGAGCTGAAGATATACAGCACATGGCCAGGACAGACATCTGAGGCTGGGGACACTAAAGCAGCTCAGCTCTGTCCAGAGTTCAAGGTTTTTACAGGTGGCTCTGAGAGTTTTGCATTTTATTAAGATTTCTCATTTACCAGTCATTTATATTGTTGCCAAAATTTGACCACTGGGAGTAAAGTTTTCCAGTCCAGGTGTTTGCCTGAGGCTGAATTACTTCAGATAGGGTGGAGAGGAAAACTTTGTGTAGCTGTTCCTTATGGCCAAGACTTAGATTGAGGGAAAAGATTGGTTTGCAAAAAAATGATATGACTTACCTACCCTTTGAAACTCTCCAGTGCTCTGTGAATGAAAAAGTAATTGTATGAGAGAAAGGAAAACAGAGCAGACAAAGAATTAGACTCCATGGGCACAACTCAAATTGGTGGTTACTGTGGGAAGAGGGATGGAGGTCCTCGATGAGGCAGGCTGACACAGGCAGTATACCATGATTGAAACTGGGAGAATGGGCCAAACACACACCGAACTTTACGGAACTGGACTGAGTTGTTGAGACTGGAAAGTTTTCAGTGGGCCAAGTCCTAGGGTGTGAGGCAGCAGGTACAAGGGTAACCATTTAAAGTTTTTCACCCAAGAGAAGGCACTAGTCAATAGGTTGGTTCCTGAATTACACCAGTTCACTGCCATCAGTGTTTATGTGTGAAACCACTGATGACAGCATGTTTTATCTCCCACGTACTGTAAGAGCCGGCTCTCATCCCACAGGTGTGGTCTTTTAGCTGCCTTGGCAAATCTCAACATCATGGTGTTTACCCTGCTGATAAGTCATGTGGATGTCATGCAACAGTACTTAACTCCCTTTAATTTTGTCTTTAATTGCACACACGTACTTGGGGTTTCTTCATGTATTCCAAGTCCTTCAGCCTCATACTGTGCAATAGAAAAACATGTCTCAGCTGGCAAAGACCTATTTAAATCTGTTATTTTCCAGTGTATTCCTGATTTATACCATGCTCTTTGAATTCTGAAATATTTTCTTCGTGGGATTTTCTATAGCTCTTGCCACTGCAGAACAAGAGCTCCCGAGCCATTAGCTGGTTCATTTTAGCAGAACTTTTCTGTGATGAGATATCATAATACTGTCATTTGGCAAATGGGCATCTATGTCAGCACTGCAGCTGCCAAGTCTGAACCCACCAGGATTTGATTTCTCAGAGCACTTACTGTATAACACGAGGGTGTGAATCACTGAAGCGTCTCTCTGCCTGTCTCAGCTGGGACTGGGAGCTCAGCATTTCTGCACACCAAACCACTAGGCTTGGAAGCCAGGCACCTAGAAAGTGAAAGGACACAATTAGAGCCCATCTGTGAGAAGCCTGGATGAACAGTATTTCCCAGCTCTCTGGAACAAAGGATTATATTCTAGGATGTAATTTTGTACTTTCTGTGTCCCACAGTCCTGTTCCTTATTGTCTTCTAGCTTTTGGAATAACATGAAGTACAGATGCTGCCATAGCCACAAAGTGGGTCTAATTTGTACACTGAAGGAAGGAGCCGTGTGGGAAAATACTGCCTGATCAGACAATCCAAACCATGTCTGCATAATTCTTGTATGTATGGGAGATTCATTAAGGTATCAAAGGTAATTTTAAATGAAGTTTTTTCTAACATTTATGTGCCTGTTCTGCCAAGCTTATTAGTATTCCTTCAAAGAGGGGTATTGATTTGTTTTGGAATAAAGCTTATTTATTCTAATTATGCATAGGAAATAGCTAGCTCTCTCTTACAAAATATTTTTGCAAATAATAGGGTGCCCTTCTCTTGACATTCCTCTCTAACTTGGGTTCAGCATTTGAAGATGATAAATGGGCATCAAGCTCAGCATTTCTACCACCTCCTACCTGCTTTGACTCTTGTTTCATTAGAATTTCAGCAATGTGCTGGTTCATAGCAGATAGCCTCCCCTCCCTCTCCAGAGTGCCTGTGAGTGTGTAGGGGGTGAGGAAATGGGTGCATTTCTCATCTCCTCAGCATTTATTACATTCCTCTTTCTCTACCTCCTCTGCAGCAATAAATCAATGCTACTTGTTATTGTCTACTCCTTGGGCAGTGTCTCAGGGGGAGAGGCAGGCTCTCCTGACTATGATGCCGTGTGTTTTATCAAATGCTAAAACAGAACTAAAGGTCCAAAGTAAAACAGTCTTGTTTTTGCAGCTTTTGAGGGGAAGGACCCTATCCAAGTCCTGCCAGCTGCATCATCTATCAAGACTCTTTGTCACACAGGCTGCAGTTACCAGCCCCAGCCTTAAGTTGCCTGCACAAGCAGAAGAGGACAATGTGTCACTGAAGCAATGTTTCTGTTTTTACTCTGGGAATGAAAATTTAAAGTTTCTGGTGCTGATGACTACTTCCTGCCAGCAGGCAGCTCTGGGACTGGGGTGCTGGATGAACCTTTCCTGTATGTGTGCTGAGATGTGTCCATGCTCCTTGCACTTCTGCCACTTGTTAATGGCAAGTAAAGCCCTAAACATACATTGTGGGTGAAGTAAAATACAGCCTGATTTTTGTTTATCAAGAGGAGAAGCACACACACTGGTACCTGGAGAAACGGTAGATGTGACACTTGGGGACATGGTTTAGTGGTGGATTTCGCAACCTGAATGATTCTGTTATTGTAAATGAAAAGCATCTTCATAGTGGGACTGTGGCTTGCAGGAATTCCATGGAGAAACTTTGCCCAGAAAGCCTCTGCCTTCTTGTTTTGTTGCCTGCTTTCTAATCACAGCAAATGGTTTTCCTTCACACAGGCCTTGGAAAAAAAGGCCTTCCCACAAACCTGGCCCAACAACCAGGGAATAGATGTTCACTCCCCTCTGTCTACCAACGACACCCTGAAGAGATGAGTTGGAGAAATGATCGTGAAAGAAATTGGTGCGATGGAGGAGTGGGTGAGAAAAGCAGGCACATGACCTCTAGAACAGAGGTGTTTGGCTGGTCCAAGCCCAGAAGCACAAAAAAATACTTGACACACCTGCACAGGTATCCAGGACCAATTTACACAGGCAGGTTTAAACTGGGGTTGTAGCTGGGATTTTTTCCTCCTTAACCCGTTCTGATGTTAACTGGGGTAACTCATATGGGAACCTTCAATGCAGAATTTACTGAAGGGGTTTGCAGGCAGATTCTCAGGGTTTAAGTGCCAAAAAAGGCCCCCTTGCATATTAGCATGTTTTTGTTGTGGCTTTATAAACATATTTTGCGTTTTCTTTCTACTGTGGCAAAAGGTGTACAGTTAGATCCACCCCCAAGCAAGAAATGTACTTTATCAAACCTCGGTTTGTCAGCAATGGCATTGGTAAAAGCATGCACACACACGCACCTCTTTCTCTATTTCTTCCCTAAACTTTGACTAGTTTTTATTAAAGTGGCTGCCTCAAGCTACTGACAAACTAACAAAATGTGCTGCGTATGAAAAAAACATCAACAACTCAAATTCAGCTCAGATTCCTTCTCCTGCTATGTTTTCACCATTTCTTCCTGCCCCTACCCTGGTTTTCAAGGGGACATGCAGGGGTCAGGATGCTTTTTTCAGACCTTTCAGGGAAGATGATGTCCTTGCATCAGACTTCACTTCGCCACAGCCCCCTCTGGCAGGGGGCCTGTGAGGGCAGACCCACAGCTTGTGCTGCAGAGAGGCAGGCCTGACATGCAGAAAGGACCTGTCTCTTACGCTGTTTTTTGAGCCTCCAACATCTATTGATGATAAGCAGGCAAAACAGTATTACACACAGTAAAGGGAGGGGTTCCTTTCTGTTTGCTTCTTTGCTCCCCTTTCCTAAAAAATATCTCCCCAGCCTTCAGGCAATTGTCAGGGTGTGGACTCACATGATGATAAACCTCAGATGGGTTTGCAAATACAGCACAGACTATGAGGGAGATCTCTTGTTCAAGAGCTCTCCTTGCCTCGTGGCATAGTGGGAGTGGGACAATTTTGTAGAAATGTAGAATCTTTGTAGAAAAAGGGACAATTTTGTTTAGTTTTTAATCATTAATTTACTTCAAATATTTCCACACATGTGATTGCCACAGCCCTGAGAGCAGTGAGTTTCATTCAACAGGTGGACTTTCTCTGCATGCTCTCTGCTTACGCTGGACACTAGTTTGCCAGTTTCCTCTCTAGAGATTATTATTTAGATCTTGTAGTGCTGACCAAACATCCTTAATGTGGACAAAAGGATTTCAGGGTTTATGCAATCAAATACTGTAGGGATATCCAGCAGTGTGAACACAGGCAACAGCCAAGAGCAGAGCATTCATCACTGTCACTAGGCACTGTTTCTGACTCACATGCCAGTTAGATGCTGCACTGGAAGAAGTCCAGGATCTTGCAGGATTGAGATGGAGATAGGACCAGCCCTTCTCGAGGGCTTTTATCATGTCCAGAGTAGAGCAAGATCAGATACTGGGTTATATTGAGAGAATTTGCTTGCATAAAGCAGCAATTAAATAATGATAAGCTTTAGGTGGAGATTAAATATCTCTTCTGGAGGAAAGCATGGATGACATAATGCTTTGGGTTTTTTTTGTCCTGGAAAAAAACAGAAAGCAAGAATGACAATGGAGATTTCCATTAAAAACTTTCCTCTTTCTGTTGTGTAGAAGAGGCTGAATTGGGAGGTGGAGAGTATTGACTTGCTGGTTAATAAGGAGCCTGTATGGAGCCTTCTTTCCTGAAACATCACGCTGGATGGAGATAGTTTTCTGCAAGAGGCAGGCTGAGCAGGATGGGTAACAAAGATGTTCAAGACTGACAAGACTATGTGTGGCTCAGAATAAGTCAGGAAGTGTAATTAATGAATCCTTTGACTAAACCTATGTGGATAGCTTTCAGAATGAATAAGTTAGGATAAGGTATATAAAAGTGAGCATGTTTTAAACCACCAAGCAAGGAACCTAGGTCTATATAGTAGCTATTTTAATCTTTTTTTCAATTCATATTTGTTTGTTTTCTTTAAGGAGAATAAATTCTTATTGCTTGGTAAATACTAAATTGCATCTCTTCAATAAGGTATGGCTACTTTAAACTACATTCCCTTCTTTTTGTTAATGTTAGCCAGGAGCAGAAGAGGTCCTAGAGGATACACAGCATAGGAGGCCCCTGATTTAAATGGTGTATGTTTATTTGGAAACATAGTTTTAATCGTGGTTATTTTTAGAGCAGTAAATGGTGAGTGATCCACTCATCTTTTTTTTTGTTGTTATGATTCTGTTTATGTTGGATTCTACTCCCACAGAAAGCGGAATTAAATGAAAAGTGAAATACACTTATTTTACAAGGATGCATTTGTGAAAATGATGCAACTGAATTGATCTGATCAGTTGTGTTTTCAAGGTTTTGGATGAATACAGCTGATCCTCTCACCTCAGAGTCTAGAAGTGAGAAGAAAGTCCTCCTGGTTCTCCAACTCTCAGATATACTCTCAGCCTAAAGTGAATAAGATGGCAGACTGAGTTTTATCCATCTGTCCAATGCCCATGGTGAGTTTATCTGGATGCAGATTAGCCGTGCCGTGGGTGCAGACACCTGAGCTGGCTCAGTGCAGCTGATGGGTTCAGGTGCAGTGTCATGTGAAGGCGGCATTAGGATTTGAAGGTCAGGGAAGGTTCAGGAGGTGGATGGTCGTGTTTGCACAGAAGTGAGCTTAAGCTCATAAACTCTGTGGCGCCCAGCCTGTTTCCCTGCACAGCTGCCCAAGTGGCTGGTGCCATATGTTTTGGGGTGTGCCTTCTTCTAGAGGACACACTCTGGCTAGCAGCTTTTACTATTATTATTATTATTATTATTATTATTATTATTATTATTATACAAAACATCCCTGTTACAATACCACATATACTGTGGAGGACACTTCAGCTGAATAAACAAAGCAAACAGTTTTGTTTCAAAAACAAGTTGAGTGGACCCATAAATTCTGTTTAGTCCATGACTTCCACAAATTCAGAGTTTTTTACCTTTCCTCAAAATTGGTAAGGGAAGTTAGAATGCATAGTACAAAATTAAATTTCTTTCAATATAACTCAAATTGTATGATTAAATATAGTAAATTCAGGCTTTAATATGTGTTCATCACAACTTTAAATTGGCTCATTTTTCAAATAAGTCAAATTCTAATTTAAAGAAAAAAAAATTCAATTTGTGTTTTTCTTCCACCTCCCCCTTTTATTTGTTTTATTATTTTTTTTTGCCAGATTGTGCATTTGCAGGAAATCCAAGAGGGCATAATTTTCTATGTCTGTCCATGTTTTATGTCACTGGCAATTTTTATTCTTCTGGCTTCTTGAATTTTTTGTTATCTTGAAAAGCATGGAGTTCTGTAAGATGGGATCTGTACAGAAACTAGGAAAAATGAAATGAAAATAAAACAAAAATGAAAGGAGTAATAAAAAAATAAAGGACCAGAATATTCTGTGCTTGCTTCCCACAACATTGTGTGACCATTAGAATCCATTTATCTTTCACTAATGATCCTTTACTAGAGGGAATGTCTGATTATCTGGCTTCTCTGACATATACTTTCTCTCCCTCTTTCCCTTTACTGGCTAGAGGGATTGGTGATGTAGTAGAAGTACTGCAAACATCAATTGCTCCAGCTTTCCTCAGGAAATGAAAACAAAAGCACACCCATTCAAACATTTTGAACTCTCTTTAAAGTCCTACAGAAGTAGTGGAAGGCTTGAGGTGGAGTTTCTTAACCTGTCTAAATCAGGACTCTCTTCCTTGACGTAAATCAGGAAAGGAAAAATTCAACGTTTTGCTAATTTGTGTAGGACTTTGATGATAATTTGTCTAGAGACATTTAAGTGGTACAACATGAAATAACAGAAACTAAAATTAATGGAGTTGGAATGGGATTGCATTGTGCAGGGCCCCCACATATGGTTACAATTCAGTGTTTCCTCTGTATCTGACAGGATCCTTACAGAAAGAATGCTTCTGAGGAACTGCTACTGCACCCACCATGAAAGCATGGAGAAGAAAACCTCACCCCACTGTGTCTGTTCACCATTCTTTCTCCTCCCATGGTGACTCCTTGTGGGTTTTATTTGTGCTCGAAATTAAACACAAGTCTGAGTTTGCTCTCATAAGCAGGCTTGTCCTTCGTTCATGGTTTAAATCTCAAGGGCAGCACTGGAAGGTCTCCCTCCTTGGAAACAGTTGATAGAACTGACCATGAGGCCAGTTAAGTTGCTCACACACTGCACCGTGAGCCACCTGAGAGGCTGTGAGACAGCTGAGGTGTTCAGGCTGATGTGGCAGCCATGGCACAGCATCTGCAGGAAGCACATGTCCACCTGGAAAGGCAGCAGAAGGCCAACCACACTACCGCAGAACATCTCCAGCAGCCAGTATTTCAGAAGACGTGGCACATGCTTGGTGTCTACGGTGAGCCGGGTGCCTGAGCTCCCAGTGTAGCCAGCTGCATCCAGTGCACCCAGTCAGTGCAGTCAGCAGCATCTAAAAGCTGCACATGGAACCAAATGCTGGGGTGCAACCCAGTTGCCTAAACACAGGTACCAATTTTCTTTTGAGGTGTTCTCTCATATTTCAAGTATTCATGGGCTGGCAAGCACGATCTGAAGGTACTGGTTATTAATAGTATCTAGGAGGAACAATTAGACACTAGGTAGGATACTCAAGCCAACCAGAACCTCTGTTTTGGCAAGCAAATTTCCAGATCTAAAGAGAGGCTCACGCTCTGTGGAATGAACAACAGATGATTCAAGTTTAGAACCAGCACAACAGCAAAAAGCTCCAACTTGGCTCTTCCTGAGTAAAGCTATGGTGATGCCTCAGCTCACAGCATGAATGAGGAGCTTGTGCGTCACAATGCTCATGAGTTAATCTTTTGCCAAGTCCCTTCTTCACCTTGTAGACAGAAGCTACACCCCCAGTTAGCCTGTGGCAACCACTGGCCAACAGGTTGGCCTTGCTGGAATGCCAGGTAAGCGGAGGATGTCACGTTAACACAAACCTGGCCAGATACAAACCTCACTGAAAGGGTGAACTTGTGCCTAAGTATTAATCTGTCTTTCATTTCACTATTTCCATTGCTCATAATTATTACCATTGGCACGAACAGCGAGTTACCCCCCTTGCTCAAGCCTGCAATGGGTCTGACTTTTTCATAGCTATGCTTAATTGTTGCCAGGGTTCCCTTTAGGAGCATTAGCCTGCTTAATATTGTATGGCTTGAGAAAATTAAATGATCAATATCAGGTTAAGAGCACTCAGTTGTTCTTTCTTGGCTTTTGTAATTACTTGTTTGACAGGAAAATAATTACTATGTTGAGTTTATTGTTCTCATTGTCCTCGGTGATTTTGTTGTTCAGCTATGGACATGTCTGATTTAAATTGTCTATAATATTACTGTCTTAGAAGGAAATAGAAAGGAAAGGGGAAGGGAAAGGAAGTCGGAAAATTAAAGGCTGATCTAAGATTAACATAGTGTTTACTCTGGCTCCTGGCAAAGTCTGTTTGTAAAGGGAGACTCCCAAAGCAAAAATCATCTAGAGTGAATTTGTTTAAAGTGACACTGTCAACTTCAATATCATACTTCAGGATTTTTGGTTTTTACTCCATGTTGTTATAAGTAACACCCAAACCAATTATATCCCACTAATCCCATTGGAGAACCTCAGATTACTGTTGTGAGGATAGAGAAAAAGCATTACTCTCAATTTTTTGGTTGTTTTTACTGCAATTCCTAGCACACTAATTTCATATTCTGAGTTAGAAGGGACTTACAAGGATCATCGAGTCCAGCTCTTAGGTGAGTGGTCTGATACGGGGACTGAACCTTTAATCTTGGCATTATTAGCACTGTGTTCTAATAGCACAGCTCTAACCAACTGAGCTAATCCATGATCACCAACTTGTATGGAAAGCTTACACACAAAAAGGATCATATGGATTTGGGCCATGCCCAAATCTTCTGTAATTTCTTAATAGGTCTCCTTCCTGTTGTCTGTGTAGTTTTGTGATAGAGTAAGAGGAGAGAAAAAAACACCACCAGTGATTTTTGAAAAAAAAGATTTTTAAAACCAGCAGGGGAAGTAGAAAAACAGAAATCCCCACGAGTCCTCTGCAGGGGGAGGTCAGGGTCCTTGCTTTCAGCCATGCAGAGACAAGCCAGTCCCTCGTGAAAAGATGCCTACTGTCTTCAGAAGCCAGTGGGAGTGGGCTGATAAAGAGATCCCTTTAACCGTGGTGCTTATGAGTCACTGGTGTCAGCGTTAAGACATCCAGGGAGAAAGAAGGAAACAAAACTGGTTATTCACTGCCTTTGTTTAGCTGCCTTCAGAGGTTTCAAGAGACCTGAATACAGAGACACTGTGGCATATGCCAACTGTTGACTCCATCAAATAATAAAGCAATCCCAGTGGGTATTAAGAAGCGTGGAATCATTCTAATGAGTCTGGCAAAATCTCATTAGGATGAACAGCAGGTGATGACAAAATATTTGCTCTGTATGCAAATGACTTGTTTCCTTCTCTGTCTGAACGCGGTTGCATGAGTGCTCAGAACAGGAGTTGTCACGTAATTACTTACTGGAGTAAAGCATTGCATATGTGGTGGTTGCATTTCAAATATGTCATTGGAAAAATGGGAAAATGACAATAAGGAGAGTCCCCTGTATCACCAAACTCTTGCACAATAGAGGGCTTTGCTGGGCATCCAGACAGTCCAGCTGTCCTTCCAGAAACGCTTTCGAATCCAGGACATATGGACTGCAAGTTGTCAAAACTTCTCCAAGAGCAGTGAGTATAGAAAATAAGACAGAGGGAGTGCAGGGGGTGTGCTGAATACTGCGAACAAGGCAAAACAAAACAGTTCCTGTTGACAGAGGTAGGTTACCTGCATAGACCCAAGCCTGACCTGGCCTGCTAGCCCAAAAAACTCCACTAATCAGCCCCAAACTATCCAGCTATAGGCTCAGATGTTGCACAGTAAATCACTGCCTTGTCCCCTTCTGCTCTTTTAACATCAGGCTGTGTAGCCCTTGATATCTGTTCTGTTCCTGATGGTGTTTCTGGCATAGTACACTTCCATTCTCTCCAGTGTATCATTAATAATGCTTCACACATTTGTTTTTAATCACTTCGGTATTTATTTATTGCTGCAGTCCTGTTCCTACTCCTCATACATGTCAGAGGCAAAATTCTTGTGTGGGGGAAGTGGAAGTCCCCCAAGAGTCCCATCCTTCTGTGCACACTGGTGGAGAGGAGGACAGGGCAGTTGAGTCAAAGGACATTCCAGATTAAATAACCCAAGTTACACAAACACAAGTGCTCCTGAAGATCATCTCTACAGCGCCTGGCAATCAAAAACCTTCCCTATATACTCTGCCCAAGTAATTGTGGTTTTCTCTCAAAAAAAAAGAGGCAGGAATGCATTTGAAGCCTTCCTTCTAAAAATACCTTTAAGGTCTCCAGGGCCATGAAAATCTTTCAGGTCAGAAAGGCAAAGGACTGTGTGTTTGGTGACCCTGTGCTCTCACCATGCTCATTGGTTCTTACCTGGAGACAGTTTGCTACAGACTGTCCATCAGAGAGGGAATTAAGTAAGCTGATTATGAGAAAGAGCCATTTGTTTTCCTGCTGAAGTCCTACAGAGATGCAGTAAAAACAGTACACTAAAGAGCAGAAATTTGCCTCCCTCGCCACCCAGCAACTTGCAGCCAAAATCTTATTGAAGTTGGGGAAAGGGGACCAGTCTCCTAAAATTTCCCCTCCACAAAAAAAAAAATTAAAAAAAAATAAAATATATATATATAGCTAGTTGAGGCTTTCTATTCCAAGGATATTAAAATGAGTTATTATGTGATTTCAACAATAGTGACTATTTTAAAATGTTAACACTATTAGATGCTAATAATATTAGGAATTTTTTAGTCTGTAGATCTTTATCAAAAAATTCATACAAGTAATTTGTCATGGTAAAGTCAATGTCATCATTCCTTCTTTCCTAAGTTTGGGAAGTCTGTAAGGGTCACCAGGTAGATCATCAAGTGAATTGGGAAGCCTATTCCTTCCTGATTCCCAGAGCAACAGCTTGTGAGCACAGGGGCACTGTGGCTCACTGTGTCATTGCTGTGGGTCTGGAACCTACAGAGCTACCAAAGCTCCTTCTGATGCTGGAGGTTTTAGGAATAAATTGGATAAACATCATTTGGGGTAGCATGGGGTGTGTTTGACTCTCTGGGCAGGGGCACTGGCAACACCATCTCTTGAGATCCAGACCTGCAGCCTAGTATTTGATGACAGTATCCTACACAGTATTTATCTTAGATTTAATAATTGCATTAAATTGAGGTCTGCAATCGAAGTGCTGCCAAAATATCAGCAGACCAAGAAGTACATTAAGCACTGAGAAGCGGGCTCGGTGGGGTTTGCAGGGCAGCGAGGCTTGTTCTCACGGCTGGGTTACGGATGCCGAGGGAACACGTTCCAACCCAAACCGACAGCAATGCACGGGTGGGTCACAGGCGGCTGCTTCTGCTTAGCAGCTTTTGCTGACCAGCAAAAGCAATGGAAATCCAAAGCCCTCAAAAAGCAGTAGCTCTTAAGCAACCACTTTTCCTTTCCTTTTTTATTTCTTTGCTATCCGATTAGCCAAACAACCGAGTGTTTGTTCAGTGAGACTGACTGCAGTAAGAAAACTGAACAGCAATGGCAATGATTCATTTCAAACCCAAAATGTCATCTGATGTTAACGGTGGTCTGTATCAGCTGACCAAAGGTCATGCACACGCTGATCCCAGATATACATTGCTCTGAAAAAAAATCCTGTGGAGCCCTCCCAAACACAGGATAGGTCAGAATGCCCTCTACCCAAAACAGTCCTCCACTAAGCCCAAGAGGCTTTGTGTCCTCACACTCATGCTCTAATAGCATACCCCCAGGTTCTGGTGTGTCTTTGTGGGCATTCTGGAAAAACATATCTTAGTGAGTGAGGAACAGCTGTCAGGGTATTTCATACACTTCCCACTTAAAAAGACAACAAGCAGAAGGAAGTATTTCCCTCTTAGAATCACAGGAAGACTACATGTTGTTCAGATGAGATCCAAGACCAAGCAGCCTAGACAGGAGAGCACAAGCCCTAATCAATAGGGGAAGGAGTCAGCTTGTGCTGCTTGGCCTTGGCAGTAGTCCTTGGCTTCTTTTCTTTAGCAGTGGAGATGGAATCTTATAGAAACTATGAGGACAGCTTACTCATGCAGAGGCATCTAGTGCTATCTGAGATGCCAAAACATGTCCTGTATGGCTTTCACCTCTTTCTCCCAAAGGGATATGTTGCGTTTAACACCTCTGTGATATCTGTCAGGCTGACCAGACCTCTTGGGTACCCCCAGGGATCTGAAACAAGTCCCTGTTTAAAGAATGAGACCTCCTGTGTGTCTCTGTGCTGCAAAGTGTTCCAGTTGCTCAAGCTTTCATTTGAGTGTTTGCAGCCTGAACCGAACTCTGTGCTTTTGCTGCTGAGTGAATTTGCACTAAGAGCAGCAAGCACTATATATTCCCTGCAGTCTCAAAGGTGTCTCTAGAGCAGGCCCACCCTGAAGAACTGATAAGTACCTCTAGGTAGTCTTCTTGTTCCCATAGGCCAGTGGTAGTACTACTCTCCTTAAAGTCCTTTGAAAATTAAAGTGCTTTAATTAAAAGTAATTCAATTAACACAATGGCTGAAGCAACAAGAAACTGTAGGTGGGCATCTTTTATCATGGGTTTGGAGTGGATAGAGAGATTGCTTGCATTCATGTCATTCTCCTCATAAAAATAATTCGTATTAAAGGTAGGGGAGGAGAGAACTGCCCTCTGATTTCTTTGTCCTCAGCCTATTCCCTCTGAGACCAGACCACTTTGCTTTTCTCTTCCTTATCCTCCAGTCCTAGCCACATCCTGCACCTTCCTGACCTGCCGTTCTCTACCTTTTCTAATGTGTCTTCGGCATTTTTCTCAGAGTTTGCTCGATCCTACCTCTGCTGTATCACTGCCTCCCAAAGCACTGCAACTTTGTTCTTCCATTCACTTCCTGCTCTTTCTACCTGTCCCTATAACCCTGGCTGTCCAGACCCTCAAAGTCAGCCTTCATATATTCTGCAGCTCCCTGAGGTCCACCCTGTACCTATCCTTGAAGGACTTCACTGCTGCTCTTCCTTGGCCAAAGTAGAAAAGTGCACATTTCCCCTTCATCTTTCCCCTATCCAGGGATAGAAATCCACCCATCCAGACCTAGAGAAATAAACCCTAATCTGGGGAAGAGAAGTACTACATCAAGATATAGTTGTTTGTTTACATAAGCTTCTGGGAAGTCTAGACCATGTTGGAACATATCCACAGCTGTTTCTGTGGACAAACTGTGCTGCTACCACTCACTTGGTGTCTATTGGTAGCAAATATTAAGTCACAAATTGCTTGAGAGCAGGCAAGGAAAGGTTCTTAAGAAGAGAGCAGCAGCTAAATTGATGAACACAACTTCCTAATGTTTTTTGTCTCGCAGTTTTCAACACTGTGCTGAATTTGCTCTCCAAATGCCTGACTGACAAATGTCCTTTCACTTTTACTTAAAGTAGCTCAGAAGACAGATTATAATTATTTCCTGTTTTTCCCCCTTTCTCTTTGTCTTTGCATAGTAAATCAAAGTGATAACCACTGGCTTACCTAGGTATTTTTGTGAACTCTGGAAACAAGATTCATCCTGTCTTTCAGCCCGTGCTGAGGCATTTAAACCAGAAGTCCAATTGCCCTTTGATACCCTCACTAATCACTTTGCCTTAGGCTGAAACACCCCGTACATGTGTCTCACTTCTCCCATACCCAAACCTACCAGAGGCCAGACCTACAAGGTGCATTTTGTTCACCCTCCAAACTGCTTTTCCTCAGCAGATCCAGAGCTCTCTGTGAGGCTGGCCCACAATGGCCTTTATGCCTTATAGATGTCAGTCCTTTTTGGCCCCTCTGCTTTGCAGGTGCTTGGGATTTTCAGTAGCAGATGTATGTTTCCAGCTACTCTGGTTAGCAGGGACAGACCAACAGGAAATCAGGAACCTGAAGACATTGTTGTCCTTGTGAAGGTTGTTCTGTACCTGTGAGTGTGTGCACAAGGTTTTTCCCTGAGCTGTGCATGCCCATACTTCCATTGCAACAAACTTTGCTGGGCAGTCATAGGATGATCTTTATTTCCTGAACAATACAGCCATAGACAAGACTTTGAAGCCTTTTTCTTCAATTTAACTTAATGAGAACTTGAGCCTTCACCTTGGTGTAGAGTTAAAATATTCCTATTTGAGCTAAGAGAATATATTCTTTATTTTTTTTTATCCACTGCTTTCTCCTGTCTGTAGAGAAGACAGAAAATCGGCCAGTTTGCTCTGTACTTGCTAACCTTACACTACCACACAATTTTTAGTAACATTGGGAACAATAACTTACGAGGTTGTGTCCGGTAAGGGAGCGGTATAACTCCAAACCTTGCGTAACCGAAACTTACGCAAACTTCAGCAAGAGTTTTCTTCCATCAGTTATGGAAGAACAAAGCATCTACTCTTTCATATTTAAAAAATCACCTCTTCCTGGAATCTCAAGTCTGAGGTGTTTTTACTGTGAAAAAGAACTTCATGGTAATGATAGCAGAATATCAGATTACTGGCTCTGTACAACACTCCTCTGTTTAGCTTCTGTCTACTTCTTAACAACATTTAGTAAAAGCTGAATGCCTTCCAGAGACACCTTTAATTTACATGCTAAGAATGTTTATGCCTCTCAAGTGGTCAAATTAAATTGTATCAAATGAACTCTATGGCTTGACACAGGTTCTAAGGTCCTGTTTAAACTGTTGTGTGTTCATGAAACAATTAAAGCTGAATAAACAGTACCAAAAGAATTTCCGAGAGGATTAGTTCAAATGTTTAACTAAATTAATTTCTGCCACCGTTGGTTTCCATGGGCATTCATTTGATCTGGCAGAAATGCTCTTTCCTAAGTGTTTAACCAAAGTCTGATTGTAAGTCACATCTGTTCTGTTGGGGAAGGTAAACAACAATTTTGCCTTCTGTGATCACTTGTAACTGAACAGCTCTGTATCACACCTCTTGCATAGCAGGTGTCCAGCAGCCAAGGTACTCAAGAAAGCTTTGGATTTTTACTGATGGTACATTATTTGTCTGGGTCTTAAAAATTGTAATTCTGTGTGCATTGACTGTTTTTACAGATTACAATAGCTGGGGCTCACACTCCTCAACTTCAGACTTTGCAAACTGGGCACAATTGGAGTCATGGCATCCCCAGTGAACACTTTGACATTTCAACAGGTTGTGATGTAAACAGGGATATAAGCAAGTCTTCCAACATGGTCTGCTGAACTGATTCATCTCTCCACACAGACCCTATCTTCACTCTACAAGTCTTCAGAGAAGCCTTGAGCACATGAGGTAGGAGCATGGCAGTATTTAAAGGAAGAGGGAAAAGAGTGTTTACGATGTTGTTACCCAGTCCCTTCAGAGTAAATAGCCCTCATCCTATATTCAATTTCCTTACTGAAATTGTAAACCTGAAATACAAAATTAAGGTGTAGAGAGCTTAGAATATTTTGTTTATCACTGCTTCAAATAACAACATCTTTGCATAGGTTACTTCTGATGCTGTAATTCGCAACTAGTATCCCAAGCTGCCTAGAGATCTCTTAGTTCTCTCCTAGTTTTGGATATGATCTCCAGAGGACTTCAGCTGGAAACATTTTTTTTTATTACCTGGTATGAAGGATAATTTAAAAAAATGTATCTGTATGTGCAGATCTTCAGTTCTGACACTTGCTCATCAATTTTGTCTAAACCAAAGGTGGACAGAAGTTCTAGGTAAAACAAAAGAATTTATTAACATTTAATGCTTTTGGTTCTACAACAGAACAGCAATTTTCTTTATGCTTTTGATAAGAGAGTAGCTTATGGTCAAACTACCTGGCAACTGGCTGGACTACTACAGTCATGGGACGTCTTTATAACCTCTACAGCACTACTTGGGGTTATTATCTTTATTTATCTGTTTAATAATGTTTTAACAAATATTGCCAGTGCATGTCTGGAGGGGGACCTGCTAAGCATGAACAGTAAATATTGATCCTCCTGTCTCTTCCCTGAGCACACCTGCCAACGTATTCCTAGTCTTCAGACTGGAGATCTGATACTCCTCTTTGGCACTGCACTTCAATATCACAAAAAGAGACTACTACAACTTTGCACTGCACTTAACAACATCGGGAAGTAATCATGGCTAATTGCTATGGCTGTAATTCCAAACCTGACAGCTGGCAGAGAGTCAGAGGCCTCAGTCACATTTGCTGAATGTCTCTCTAACACGCTCCACCAGATAGTTTGTGGCAGTGCTCTCCAAAGCCTTGCCCTTTGACTACTTGCATTTCTCCAGTGCTTAGGTAGTTGCTGCCAAGGCTGTTCTCCTCTAGAGTAATTATTTGTGCAGTGTAATTTCTTGGAAGCCCATCTGGCAAATGCTGCTTTCATCCAAGCTGGGCTAGATCTATCTAGAGACAGGTTGGCAGTGTAAGGATTTTAGGGGCACCTAGAGGGAATGAATAAACACTGGTTATAAAGAAAAAGCAGGTGCCATCTGCTCCCACTCAGGTAACTCCTGTTGACTTCAATGGGAGTGTGACAATTTTCACAGCCACTCCATTTGCTTTTGTGGAAATACTTTCTTTAATATTAACAATGATTCAAAATGACAGCCCCCAGAGGTCTGAGGGGGCCAGAGAACTGGAAACACTGATGATGGAGTGTGGACACCTTCCCATGATAGTCACCAGAACAGATCAGTTGACATTTAACAACAGTCTGTATATCCCAGCTAAGATGAGTTAGGTAGCATTTTCTAAATGGCTTTGGTATTATGGGATCAGTTGTTGTCATCAGAGAATCCAGTTCAGAGAAAGTACCACCAAGGCAATTACTTTTAATAGAAACCCATGTGCCAGAGGTGTGTAGAAACAGATGTGCCTCTCTCTGACAGAGGTGTTGCACCTTGGGAAACACAGCACTTCAAGAAAGAGTATTTGTGCTTCCTAGAATGACATTTCCCTTGGAAATAAGCAAGTGAATACATCCTGAGAGGTTCTCACTCCAACAGGAGCACCCAGGCAACTTCAGAGAGCTCTGCATTACCCCTAGAAGGAACAAACACTGAAAGATGGGAAGCATTTCTGATGAAACAGTGGGTGTAGGAAGGTGTAGGAAGGTCTGCACCCTGTGCCACCAAAATCAGAAAAGAGCCGATCTTCTAGTGTCTGGGCAAATAAAGAACAACATGGTAAAATAAATCCAATGGCAGCTCTGGGACAGTGGATAAAATCTGACTAGAGACAAAAGAGTGCCATGAAGGAGCACTGGTTTGTTTTGAAAGGACTGCTGAACCTAATGTTGGCACTTGAACTAGTATTGTAATGTAAAATGTGAAATTGCTGCTCATTTTGCTAGCAAAGCCGTGGAATCCTGCAGACACTGCCATATATCACATCCTGTAGTTCTCTGGTTTTAAAAGTAGCACATTTCTCAGTACAACAGGGCTGTGACCAGAGTAATGAAGAGAGCAAGCTGAGAACTGAATTCAGCTATGGGTTCACCATATCACTGGGGAGTTTCACAAAGAGCCTTTAGCTGTGGTGGCTCTCCCAGCTTCTTCAGTGTGTGCACTGCCTGAACCTGGTTTGCCTCTAGACTTGCCCAGACGCGTTTGGGGTGCAGGCACCTGGTCAGGGTACAGTGCCTGAGTCATTGCTTCCCAGCTCCCTGCTCCTGGTGTGGAGTCTGCATGCGCAGCACCCGAGGCAGCAGAGAGGTAACACAAGGGCAGAAGAGGCTGTAGATAAGGCTTGGGCACTTAATCCTGTGTCAGAGCCTTTCACTCCAAGACCTGCGTATCGGCAGCTGGCATTTACCTCCCTTCAGGCTGTTTTGCTGATGCTCCAAAGTCAGTGGAGTGTACGTGACTGCAGAAGAGGTTAAACTGGTGCAACCAACCCAGCACAACGAGAGCACTTAGGAGGAGAATTCATCAGGATGCATTTTTCTTTCCTTAAGGTGTCATCTAGGAGATCAAACCAACTGATCTAATGACCCTCTCTTACAGGCTGTGGCTATTAAAAGAAATGTACATCTAGTTCTGCATTTGACTCTGCGGTGTGTGAAACACCACTCGTATTCTAGCTGGGGTGGCGTAGGCAAACATGATGGCCTCTGCTGACTGGAGCTGAAGTGTAGTCGCACCCCCCAGAGCTGCCCTAGGCTCTGAGTTAAAGATCAAACATTACCTGTTGTGAGGGTAGCAAAGCTCTGGCTTAATATATTGTCTTATATTTGTACTGGCACTCCTTTCTTCCAAACTCAGTACCAGGCACCGGTATTAAAAGATGCTTATGATTCAAAGATTTGTATTTCATCATAGCACAACACATAGGGCTGGGGCAGACTGAATTTATGATTGTTTTCACAGACTTTGGAGCATCTATAATGAATAAGATGCTAAAAGGAAACAAAATCAACAATTAACGCTTGAGATTTATGTTTTTTTTTTTTTCAGAAGCATGGAGAAAGCAAGTAAGAAAGGAGAATGTCTGGATGATTACAGTTCACCCTGCTCTATTCAGGATTTTCACATAGCTGTGAAGAGCAAAGCACAGTGCACTCCTGTGTTGGACCAGCTAGGCTGGCCTTTAACAGTGAAATTGAAAAGGACTAGAGGACTTCAAGATAAATAAGACGGCAGGAAAAAGTAATGAAGAAATTCAACTGACCTTCTTTAGAAATGGGTGAGACAGGATAAACAGGGAGAGATCTTGTTTTGCTTTCATCCTGGAAAAAATAACATTTCTTCCTTTCCAGTTCAGCACAGTTGACTGATTTGGAAACAAATCTGTTTTCTCTGGAAAGATTTATTTGCCCAGTGACTTTTTTTTCTTTCTTTTTTTTTTTTTTTTTTTTTTTTCCTTTTTTTCTCTTTTGGCAAAAAGCAATAGGTTGAAAGAACAAGGCTTTTCTTGTTAGTAGGTTTAAAGGGCTCAGTAATTAACTGGTACATTTGGAGGCATGGCATGCAGGATACTTGCTGCAACCTACTTTATTAAAGTGTCACAGGGATGTGCTGTGAAATGGGCAAGAACTTTATAAAAACACTGTTTATTTCTCAGGAAGTATCAGATAGCAGGATTATTTCATTATGAAGTTACGCCAGAGCATTTGCTGAAGTAAGGACACTTTGCCCTGACCTTTGAGAACGTGCTTTCATCTGTGACATGATTTCTCTCTCTCTCTCTCCCTTCCTTTCTATCTTTCTTTCTGTCTTTTCTAAGTTGGAAACAGAGCGACACTTATTTAGTCTAGGGACAGCATGCACTTTTTCACATCAGTCCTTTGCAATACATAGTAGGTGGCTTCAAAAAACAAATTGACATCCTGTGATTTGGGAAGTCTGTCACAAGGGTCATTTGTCCCTGAAGTCATTCCTTTTGCTGCACAGTGTTTAGCAACGTTATTCACAGCCAAACCTCTTTAACTCTCTTATATTTTTCTGCTTCTTTTATTTATTTTTTTTTAATTTGGTATGATACTGTGGACAATTGCTGGCTTGAAACAAAATTAACAAAAATGTTGGTGGCTCAGAATAGGACTGTAATTCCATGCTACAGTGTTTTAAGTCTGGGTGACTTGACCTTGTGAAGACCTAAAGATCTGCATCTTGCAGTAACTGTAAATAATGTGGAGAAGTGCTCAGCACTTCTGGAATACAGCTACTGTTAGCCCATTCCCTGAATGTACAAGCCAAAATAGAGGCATCCGTATTTGGAAATGCAAAGCTAGCGAGTCTCTTCAAGTGCCAAACAAATCCTTGTGGGAGGGAAGAGAGTCTCTTCAAGCATATTTCTGGAAATGCAAAAGATAAACATTTATCTTGCAAAATTATGCCTCTTGTGTCTCAAGGGCAACCTAAACATGGAAAACCTCCTCTGACTCCTGTGCAAGTCCACATTTGCTACTGGTACCAAGAGTGAGAAGTGCAGCATTTGCCAATGAGGCAATTAACTTCTCAATTCTTGGATATACCCAACAGTGTATCCAACTGCAGATATCCACATATATTTCCTACTGTTATACAGAACCCTTCAAATTCAGGTCAAGATTTGGCCCTAAACATCAGTGTATATTTGTTGCTATATTCCTTTTGTTTCTTTCCCACTATTTCCCTTTAGACTCTGACCTGGTTTGATCAAGTAATAACAAGGATCTTGGTGTGGGGAAAAATCACAAGTATCTGGATATATGGGTGTATATTATACTAGGATCATAATGAGCTTTGTCAGAAAATTCTATCCTCCTTCCCATTTAAAGGCCAGGTCATCAATTTTTAGTTTTATCCAGAGCCCAGTGGAACAACCTGGGAGAAAAGTTGTGACTTGCTGAATCTCCCTGCACTGGAGAAGGACAGAGGCACCTGCAGCAGTTCAGTTTCTCTTACAGCATCTTTTCGGGGTTGCACCAGTCGTAACACTTTGTGATTGTAGTGCTGTCTTTTTCCCAGCTCCTCACATGAGACCAGGGTCTCTGGCACAGGAGACACAGCCATGCAGCCCAGCAGGCAACAGAGGAAGAGCCGTTTGCAAATCAGCACGATTTGCTTTCATGGTCTCCTCCACTGGGAGAAATGGAGTGCAGAGGAAAAGGCTTATGTTGAAAAGATCAAAGCAGATAGAGAGGAATGAGTTAACAGGCATGCTTTTTGAGAGAAATAATTCTCCTGACATCTCAAGGGATGGGTGAAGGACATATTGCCTTGTCAGTTAAACACAGCCGTTAGTTTCAAGCCCATACTAATTAGCCAGCTTAGAAAAACACACTGCTCAGCATTTCTAAATGCAGACTGCAGCCTCTGCCACTCCTCAGCACAGATATATTTGTCCACATCCTCTCCATGTAACATGCTGCTACAGAGGCAGCTTGGTTAGTAGTTGAAAGAGAGCCCAGGATTAAGTGAGGCTTCGTCCGGTATTTTTCTCACTTGCTGCATCCAGGTCAGTCCAGGACAAGCCACTGCCCAAACAAGGAGTGGGAAGCCTGCTGGGTGCTGGGATCCCATTTGCACAACGGAGCAAATCGCAGCACTGCCAAGACCCAAGTCACTTCCCTGTGACTGCTCTGGCTTGCACCTGCATAAGCAGGAGTTGTGGTCCCCTAATCTCTGCTGAGCTTAACTGCAGCAGAGGACAAGAGGGAAAACCTCACTTTTGCCCTGCACTGGAAAAGGCATGTGGGAGGAGATGGCAGTATTACACCAAGGGCTTGGGGAGCTAACCCAGCATGCAGAATGGATTGATAGAGAATCTGCTTTACTTAGAATGGCTTTTACAAAGTTTGACTTTTCCTCCAGTCCTTTGTTTTCCACAGGGCTACTAAACCATCACTAAATTGAAAGGGCCTTGGAAGCCTCAAGTCATTTGTATTGGTTGGGTGCCGCAACAATGGGTGACCGTGGTGGTCTATAGATGTATCATTTTAACTTGATAGAAACACTCAGTTAACAAGTTTCCCTGCATCCATTTTTTTCCCAGTAAACACATAACTCAAATTACCAGGACAAAATTCCATGAAGTTGTGACTCCAGGCTCATCATCTGCTTCCAAGGAGTTCAGAGGCCAGATATTAGTTCACCCACAGAGTTTTCCCATCGAAGTGGTGCAGGCTGTGCACCAGCATGAGAAGAACAACAGGAATCCCTTCTCTCCTGACTGTACCCCCTCCATGGGCTGGCTGGGCACAAGGCTTGTCCGACCTTCATTTCTTGTCCCATCCTTGCCCTGACACGTGCATCTGGATGGAAATTTCTTCAGGACAGGAAATGTGTCTTATTTATTACCTGCCTGTGTCTATGTTCAGCTCTGAGTCAAAGTAACTTATCAGTGTCACTACAACAACTGTAAATGTCCATTGTACTTGGGTTCCAGGTTCTTTTTAAATAACAGCACTGAACACATCCTGGAAAGGAGATCAAAGCATGACCTTTCTTTATATGATTAGCTAACCCCTGCAGGATACCTTCTTCTCTCTGCCTTTGTCTCACTATCTCTTCTACCTACCCAGTGAGTGAATCATGGAGAATCCACCTGCCCTGGCTCCAGACTGTCTCAGCTGGAGCACATCTACTCTACTGCTGCAGAGCCTTCAATGTCAGGATGGCTCAGCAGAAACACCTAGAGCTTTATCCAACTCAACCTGCATCCAAAAACTGTAATGATATTTCTCATATCCCTTTTGTTGCCCCATGGAGAATCACTGTTTCAGTTTGTTGGTTTTTTTGGTTTTTTTTTTCCTTTTCTGTTTTGTTTTGTTTAGCTTTGTTTAGGGTTTTGATTGGTTTGGGTTTTTTTTTTTGGTTATTGTTTTGTTTTGAGGTTTGGCTGGATACTTTGGGGGCTGGGGTTTTTTTGTTTATTTGTTTTAATTGTGGTTTGTTTTGTTTTGTTTTGATCCCAAACACAGGGATTGGTTCATTGACCCCAGTGACATGAAATGCTACTTCATGCAAATTTGAGTGGTATTAGAGAAGGAGGCAGGGGATGCTTGCAATGAACTTCTTGGAGTCAGCTTCTGGGGACTTCCAGTATGCACTGGTCAATCTGTTGTCTGCTTAATTTTTACTAGGACAGTTGCCCTGACATTCCTCTTATATTCTCCTGATAAAGGTCCCCCTCTCTGTCTGAGAAACCCAGTGGTTGCTGCCATACATTCAGTACCTTTCTGTTGGAGAAGTAGGGTGGGGACAAGTTCTTCACTGACTTGGGACACTCTCTAAGTCTCTGGGCTTCCAGGAGTCGTGTCCTACTGCTAACAGACTGTAGAAAGTGGGATGAGAATCAAGCTCTGTATCCTGAAGGTCATTCACCAGCTTTACACATCTCCATGGAATATTTGCCTAGAAACCATCACTGTTCTTGGGACAAGGTGCATTGGCTCCACTAATCATGGCCCAGACCATTCTCCAGTCCAGAGCTGATGGCCCTCTGCATGCCTGACATGCCTGCAAACACCAGGGAGCCAACTCCAGCCTCAGGCTCAGTGAATTTAGCCTTTTTCTCAATCCTGCTCTTTATTTTGCCACCCAGAACTAGCAGCAGTGCCCAAAGCAGCTCACACAGCGCAGCCAGGCTACGCAGAGCCATCAGTCCTTCTTCTTACATGCTGTGCTTGGTAATGGATGCAGCTCCTGGGATGGCAAGCCAGGATCTTTGCCAGTCTGGGGTCCCTCCTGACACCAACTGGTTCTTGTGGGGATGGGGCATGCTGCTCCTTCTTACTTTCTTTTACCAGTCTGATTAGGCATCACAATTCCAAATGTCTATAAAGGGCAAATCTCTAGTGGATGTAAACCAGAACCATCCACCTTACTGTCTCATGGATGGAATCCATAACTTTACACCAGAAATTTACAATCTTATTTTGTGTATAAAAAATTTCCTGTCAAGGCTTTGTATCTACTCCATCACTCTGCTCTGCATGGAAACCCTTGGCATAATCTTTTCAGAGATAAATAAGCCTTCCCCTGAAAGCTAAATGATGCCATTATTATTTTGATATTTATAGATGTCATTCTGCCGTGCTCCGATGTGTGGATTCCAGACAGCCTGAACCTTTGTTTTCCATTTCCAAAAGTTCTGCAGGAGAGAAAGATGTCAGTATAGGAGGGCCAGAGTGGCAGGCAGACTGAGGCCACAGTGGGTTACACACAAGCATGCCTGCTCTGGATGAGCAGCAGACAATGGACAGCCCAGCTGTTTCCTTGGCCAGGCAAGGTTTTAGTCTATGCTCCTGCCCTGCCCTGCAGAAGGATGGGAAAGGAGAATGTCAGAGGGCTCCAAGGGCACAAGAGCAGGACCTGGGCCTCAGCCACAAGGATGGATGCCTTCACCATGAAGGCCAACTGAGCATAGCTACACTCCTAAAAGCCACTCCAGAAGAGGGGCTGAGAGGCTCTGCTTGTGAGAATTCAGTGCAGTGTGACAACCTTATTTCATAGATGGGGACTTCAGTAACAGATAGATGTTAAGTGACACGTCAGAGTGATAGGCAAATGCAGTCCTGGGGTTTCAGGAAAAAGTTGGGTTCCTACTTTAGCAGCATGAATCATTTGGGCACAAATATGTGTGTATATTCAAAAGCTGTAATGAGGTGAACTCTGAGAATGAAAAAAGAGCCTTAATAAACACCATCTTTAGTTTTCTGGAGCAAAGTGCTGCTGCTGCTATTGCTTCTGTGTTGCTGGAGAGATTCGCAGGGTATTTATTGCCTTTTACATTCATTCTCTGGCTTCAGTGTCTGCTCTTGTAATATCAAACCTGGGTAATTCCATTGCTCCATGTCAACCAGGCTGAAAGGAACACAGCACAAGAGCATAGCAGTTAAAGTGGCTACATGCACTTAAGTGATTGTCTGGGAAATGGTAAGCTCGGCTCCCGCCAACTAGAGGAATTAAACCAAGCCTCTATTTAAGCTGTAGAGAAGGCTTGTAAGTTGTCCAGGTTTTTGGGTTTGGGGTTGGGTTTTCCTCCCTTCCCTAATATTTATGGCTTGCTAGGAGCTAGACAGCCACAAACTCACCTAAATGTTTTTCATCATCTTCCCGTGAATAGAGAGTATTTGGCAAACAACAGGAGCAAATCCAGAAAGCTGGCTTACAGCTGCTGTAAGGCTAAGTTCCTGTTTTCATCCCAGCTCAGTGGGACAGACCTTTCCCATTCCGAGCCAAACCAAGATTTGTGTGCCAGAGCTGTGAGCAGCATGAGGTAGGAAGGGGCACCAACAGAAAGAGGCTCAGTTGTGCTGTGCTGCCAGTGTGGGACATGGTTGGGACATATAACTGCAGCTGCAAGGATTCTCAGGGGAAAAAGTGATGTTTCCCAACCTCCTCTGCAAAACCTCAGGAGCGGATATATCCCCTTCCTCCCCCATGGTGCTGTTTAACAAGCAAAGGAGCTGGGACTTGTTCAGCTTCTCTTTCAGTACGCTGCACTGTCCCTGTGGTGTGAGGGTTTCCAGCAGCCAAACAGAGGCACTCATGCCCTGGGAGAATGGACAGCCAAAATGAGCATGAGGAGATGGGACCCTCCTGCTGTGCTTGATATGGGTGAGACTGCACCTCAAATTCTGTGTTCTGTTCTGGGCCCCTTACCATGAGGAAGTCACTGAGGTGCTGGAGCATGTCTAAAAGGCAACAAAGCTGGGAAAAGGTCCAGGGTATAAATCATATGAGGAGCAGCTGAGGGAGCTGGGGTTGTTTAGCCTGGAGAAAAGGAGACTCAGGGTGGGATGTTATCACTGTCTACTACTGCTTGAAGGGAGGGTGGAGCCAGGTGGGGGTCAATCTCCTCACAGGTAACAAGTGACATGATGAAAGGAAAAGACCTCAGGTTGCATTTGGGGAAGTTTAGACTGGATATCAGGATAAAGCTCTTCACTGAAAGGATGGCCAAGCTGCTCAGGGAAGTGGTGGGATCACCTTCCGTGCAAGTGTTCAAAAGGTGTGTGTGGATGTGGCACTTGGGGACAGGGTTTAGTGGTGAATGGTGGAGTTAATGGTTGAACTCAGTGATATTGGAGGTGTTTTCCAACCATAATGATTCCATGATTTGATGACTTTTTGTGTTTTATGGGACTGCCCTGGGGACTTGGTGTATGAAGAGAATGCACTCTTTCCTCCTGCTGCCACAGTCCCAAAGAGGAATGGTGCTTACCCATGAATGGTAAGGGGGGGGTCCTGTTGCTGGCCATGGCCTTCTGGTGTACTCTGAGCAGAGGCATCAGCCATCTCTAAAGTTCTATTTTAGTGCATGATGTTACCAAAGGAAGGAATTGATTCTGCAGATGAAATGCAATGCTATATTGATCTTATGTAAAGCATGAAAGACATTCAAAGAAGTAAACAGACCCACTGCTCCCACCTGCAAAACCAATTTGCCCATATACTTGCACATTTTTCTGAAAATTATGTGGCCTGTGTTGCATTCATCAGTGTGTGTTTCTGAAGTCCTTAAGAGCACAGCTACCTCATTTCTTGGTAATTAGGTAGTCGGAAATGCCAACTAAGCCTAAACAAACATCCTTTACTCTAACAAAGCAAGTTATTGTGTAGTCTTTCAGGACACAGTTTTCTGTAGTATGCAATGACTCTAATGTCTATTAATTATTTCTAAGTAGTTTAAACATTATCTGCCTTTGGGTAAATTCTTTCACTATAGTGTAATCTAACCTGTGGGAGGAGAAAGAAAAAAACAACTACAATGATTTGCCCCATCACCTCCCCAAATATAACAGATTTTTGTTTTAATTGTTATCACCCTCACCATCACACAGCAAGCTCCAGGACCTGGAAAAGGTTAGCGGGATGGTTTCCTAGACTCCATCCCACATGTTGTTGACTCACTAGTTTTAAAGAGCATGTGTGGGGGGGCCCTTTTGACTTCAACTCTCCTCCCATCTACTGCAAGAATAGAGCATGCCTGTTTGCTCTTTGCCTTTACAACAATTTAGCCATTGTAAGTATCTCAAGGCTTTTTTCATGAGGTAGAGTTTGGTGAAATTTTATTTTGTGAAGCTATCAAAAATAAATAGATACCCAGGAAACCCAAACATATCTACTCATGTAGAACACTCAGTTTTGTTTTACAGAAGAAAATTGATATTTTGGGTGAGTCTGTATGGTTTTACAACCCTGTAGCATCAAGGCCAGACCCAGAGTTTTATGATCAAGTGTCCATCCATTAACTGAATTATGACTCATTCCTGCTGAAACAGAGTGAGAGAAGAATAATTTTAAATAAAGTATTTTGGAAATAGGCTTTTTCTTTCTTACTATGCCTTTTTTAGCAACCACAGACTTACAGGAGTTGTCAACCCTTTGGCAGGACAGACTGATGGGAGAATGGAAGAACAAGGAAAACATGAAATCAACAAACTGGCTTCAGAAAGAGAATGTAAAATCTTCTCATGGTTACATAGGCAAGACAAAACCAAATTTTATTTCTGTGTACCTAGCATTTATTTCTGTGTACCTAGTTTGTGTTCCTCAGATACAGCTCAGCCAGACCAGAATCAGTGTAGCAAATGTTACCTATCTGACTGCAGAGGAGAAAGTCCCTGCTTACTCCTGTCAGTGTTTATCAGCACTTTTTTTGCAGAGTGCTTCTGAGTCCAACATTTCAAAAACCAGAATAGAGTCTTTCAACCTCCTTAAGCCAAGAGGGCTTCCACTTTTTCATGAGAGTTTTCTCTTGAAACATTGCAGCCACAAGGGTTCCCTTATGTGACCATAAATCTCCACGCATGTCTGCCAGCACTCAATAAATTCAAATTAATAATAGGTCCTCAAAGAGCTGCATACAGCTTCCAAGATACCTCAACATGTGGGCAGGAGAATGGTCTCCCCACAAATAATGAAACATGCTCTTGCCTAACGGGATGCTTATAAATAGATGCTGTTTTTCCCTATGAAGGTCTGGATTTACAGCTCAGTGTGTGCAACTAGCAGGCAAGTTTGTCCAGAAAAAAATGCCCTGTGAAATTTTTACAGTGCATAGCAAGACTAGCAGCCGCAAAGAAAAAATTCTAACAGGCTTCATTCATATTTTGCCTCCTCTATCCAGTAGCACTTGAGCAAGGATCAAGGAGGACTGCGAAGACCTGAGTCAACAGTGATTCATCTGCTGGGTCCTTGAGAGGGGATTAATCTCCAGCAGCAATCCATGTACATTGTGTGGGCACATGCTCCTGCCTGGGAAGGGCAACCACATGGGGAGTTATCTTGTGGTTACTCAGGGAATGACACATTCATTCATTGCCTCACCCGACTTTCCTCGCTCAGCCAATTCCCTTGCTAGTCCTTCCCTCTTTCCACCTCTCCTGAGGCTGCTTCACACCCCCTTCTCAGAGGGCTTTCTGCTGCCAGTCCTGGCAGGACAGACTGGAGGGTTACAGCAGTGCGGAAACCTTCCCAGGTCTGTGAGTCTGGGCTAAGATGGGCTTGACTCTGCACAGGGTAGAAACAAATCCCACTTCTACTTACCTGTCTCCAGACCTCTGTGCAGGAGATGATACCTAAGAAGATGTGATGTGAAGGAGTGTGTCCCTGGCATCTTTACAGTCCCTGAGGAGGTTGTGTGAATTGTTTTATATGGATGAGCTTGATTGGACCCATCCAGTGATGTTTATGCCCAAATGCACAAGGACACATTAACATTCCAGCCTAGGGCATGCATCCTTCCTCATTATTCCAGCCAGTCCTGAGATTTTTTTTTCCCCTCAGTGCAACAGCTTCCCCTTCACAGTGTGGTTACTGTGGCAGGACAACACAATCAGTTGAACTCCCATGTCACGTGCTGAGGCTCAGGAGGTGGCAGCATGGCTTGGTGCAGTCTGTGCAGCCATCACAGCACCACCGGGACAGCGATGGCATGTGGCAGTCTGACTGTAGTGTCACTCCCTGTCCAGCCACGCCCTGGCGGCACATCAGGGACATTGCACATCATTATACACACATGAGCAGCACAGCTCTGCCTCCAGGGAGGACACCCCTCTGGAACAGTGCCAGGATCCTACCCTTGGACAGGCCAGACAGGACTTTCCTTATAGCAGGATGAAGTTGAGCAGCTGAGCACCTACCTAAGGAGTAAAATTCTGCATAATGACCACCCGACAGGGAGCAAAAGTAAGTGTAGACCCTGTTAATGCATGCTTGCTGGGTCAGTGTCCTTGCATGTTCCATCACTCATGTTTACAGTTGTGTCCTGTGGCCAAATACCTGCTCTTCACTAGGATATGACTCAGCAGAGGTGTTTCCATTAAAAGAAACTGAGTAAAAAAGGAGTTAGGACCTGTTCAAAATGGTCTCCTGGTTTTGGTGACTGGGAGGGACCAGAGTGTGAGATGTCTTTTATGTGTCTGTCCCATAGGCTAGACATCTAACAGGTCTTGGAGGTCACTGAGAAAAATGGGAATGGAAAATATTTATTTTCTTCATGTTATAAAATTCCTATTGTCACAGAATTCATTTAATCTTCTTTGGGAAGGGACAATGACACAGAGGAAATTGAAGAGACCTGATGAGAGCATTGTGTGGGGCCAGGTTAAGGCTATCTGTTTCCATATGTCTGCAATGGAAGTCCATGGAGATAAATCTGATATGTTCCACCTTGCTTTGGTACTGCTACCACTTAGCTACTGCATTATGGTGTTTGGGGCAGACTGCAGAACACATTAGAGGAGATGCAAATACAATTTGCATCAACAAATTGTCAGCTTTGGTCAGGAAGGATATCAGGGCCTGACAGAGCACTTGAACATACCTAAGAATTTGCATGATGCTGAGGAAACAGGGAAAAACATGAGAAGAGCTGCTTCTTGCAGTGGTTCTTGGTCTGAGGGTTAGAAATAAGTTGTGAGACAGCACTTACCTTTGTCCACAGGGAACCATTCTGCCTTAGTGCTATAACTTTTACTGCAACTCTGGTAGCTTCTCACCTCCTATGCTAACCTTAAACCTGGTTTTCTCAGGTTAAACCAGATATTTTTCCAGCCTTTGCAAGCCTGTTCAAATGCCAGCTCTTTGTCCTACAGGAATAGAATGCAGTTAGTTCATAACTACACAGAGAATACTTAGAAAACTTCTCCAAATGAGAAAATCACCCCTCACATCTGCATTTTCTAGATCCCTTCGAGCAATAAGTAGAAGTAACAACCACATCTGAAGGGTTTTTCAACCTTTTTACCAGCTCTGTACCCTCTCCTGAACTTCAACTCTTGTTAACCTCAGCAGTTCTCCCTGTGTGCTATGCAGAATTAAGCAACTTCATGAAAAATCAAACAGGGCCATGACCCCAACAACAACATTCCCCAAGGCTACAAAACCACATCAGCAGTTGCTAACCTTCCCCCTCTGCCACTGTCCTGCCCCAAGATGAGCTGAGATTCCTGCCCTGTGGTTCATCACATTGGGATACTTACCTGCTTCTGGAAAACAGGTCATGAACAGCCATGTGACCCCTGACTCTGCTCTTTAGCTGTGACTGTAGTGTGACATGTTTGTCAAATTTGATCCTAAAATCGGCTGTAAGAGGGTGTCTCCAATGTAGATAATGTACTGCAGATCTCCACAACCTTTTCCTTCAGAAATCTTTCCCTAACAGCTAACTTTTGCTGTAATTTAAGTACATTGCTTCTCCTTCAACCTTCAGTGGCCACAGAGAGAATTTATTTCCCCATTTCAGCAGGAGTCATTTACCTGGTGACAGTCAAGGGACAGTTCCCATGTCTCCTTTTGCTTTTTCCCCGGTCTTCCAGTCTGTACAAGGGAATGACTTGACCTTCCAAATTTTAGAGAAGCAAATTTATTATAATGTCAGTGGGATCCAGCACCTCCTTGAAATCTGAAGCTGGTGAAAAAGGAGCAGGAGGTGCTCCTCCCTTGGCAGTGCCACCAGTGCACTGCAGGGTTGAGCAAACCATGCTCAGGGTGAGTCTGGGCTGTTTTAAGAATAAGGATGTTTATCAAACCTCAACTGGAGGAATGCCCTGCCTATAGGGAGTGTCAAGGAAGAAGACACAAAGTCCAGGCATGAATCAAAAATGGTCTGAAAGGCATAGGGAAATGAAACTATCGAGGTGGGAGCAGCGTGAAGCTTTGCTGCCTACAGCAAAGGTAAAGAGGGAAAGCAGGGCATGTCAAGGCACAGAGGCAGCATCCATGTCACCTGCTACTGTATGTCTACAAAACAACTATTTACATCTGAGCTAATCTTTTGGATCCCTGTTGAGTCAATGAGAAGGAATACACAGCGCATTTGAAATGCCTGCCCTACAGATGAGAAGTCCACCTTTAGATGTGCTTATTATTCCTGCAGATGCTGAGACACCAAGGATGCCTAAATGGAGATGTCTTAATCTGCTCAGAGACATCTGACCCAGAGAGATTGCTTTTGGGTGAGAAAAATTTGACGTCTCTCTTAAAATGCTTCTGCTTGTTCCTTCCTTGTTCTTTAAGAAAGAGGATGTTTATTCTGTACCTTTCTTCATTCCAAGCTCTCCTAGTGTTCCTGTCATCTGGGACCAGCCTTCTGATGGATGTCTGAAAACATCCATCACAACACTGCAATTTCTGGCCTGTGTTCCATGAGCACAGATCCACATGTGTGCAGGGAGGAGCACACGAGCACGCTGCACCCTTGTGTCTCATCCATCCCAGGATGGCAGAGCCCTGCTTCGAACATCCATACCCATTTTCCCTTAGGAAAACCTTAAGCTGAGTTGTGGCCATCTCTACAAGCTGCAGGTGATGAGGGTCTGAGACAGCCAGTATTGTTCAGTGATGGTGGTATGAGTGATCTTGACACCTGTTGTATACTGTGGTAACCCAGACTGTCACCATGCTATCAAACTGCTTGCAGAGAGTCACAACAAACTAGAGCCGTAAAAGAGGGGTCTTACAGGAGAGAGCAGGAAGGGAGTGGAGAAATGAGCAGCAGGAGTAGGGGCAGGAAAGGATGAGAAGGCTACAGTAAAAAGAAGAGCTAGAGGGACTGGCCACAACCTCCAGCTCATGATCTGCCACTAGAGATGTCTCACAGATGACTTTTGAGACATCTTAGGCCATCTATCCTATTTCCATTATGTAGTAGAAGGGTTGCCAGCAAGCAGCACATTTTTCAGTGCTTTGTCCAGGCCCATGTTTGTAGCTTATACTCTGGGACTCACACCATCTTCCCTATGAAGCAGCCTGGCAGCTTCTGGGCAATTAAGCTGTAATTTTCCTTTGCTCCATTTTATGCTGTTACTTCAAGTTGCTCTTCTTGCCCTGTCCTTGGGAACTCTCTCCTGACCTGGTGTTTTCTCTCTACCAACTCCTCAGTTATCTCAATCTCTGCAAGCACTGGACACAGTTTAAAAACACATCCTCAGAATCTCAGAGGTGTTTACTCCTTTCTGCTAAAAAGCAGACTTGTGGGGAGTGTGACGTATCCCTTACACAGTTCAGAGGCAGGGCATTTCCCACATTATAAAAGAGTGGACCGCAGCCACAAAAGTTGAAACATCACTTAAAAACTCTGCTGTTTGAGAGGGTGGATTGCTCATTGCTGCTAAAAAGTACAAAAACACTACTCAGAAAGCCAAAAATAAAATCCCTTGGCAATTTGTATATGTTTCAAATTGCTGATGGTTTTTAAAATGCTTTTTAGATACAAGGATCTCTGTGCCAAACAAAGATTCAGCAGTAAAAACAAACAGATAATGTAACAACGACTGTGATGACTTAAAAAAAAAAAAAAAGAGAGAGAGAAAACTTGTTGCAATAATGTACTTTTCCAGGAAAATTAACCATAACAACAGTGCTGGTGAATCACTGGGTAGCAGCTCCTGCTTATAAACATGATTTTGAAATCTTACAGTGTTGTTATTTCCACAGTAGTATTGGCAGTAGCTGTGTAAAGGTTTTCTAGCACAGAAATAAATTTCTCCTAAAACCCTTGACTGGGACTTTTTTGAATGCTTCCTAGAGAATTGCATTAAGTGGATGTGAGTTATCTGCCTAAATTATTTACAAATCTTTAAAAGTCTTATTCCAGCTCCATCATGTGCAAATATTTGTAAGCTGTGAAGGTGCTTCAGAGAAATACAAAGCATAAATATCCTTGTGAGTAGGGCAGAGGCCCATAACTCAGATCTCCATGAGTGAAGAAGGAAACCCTCTGCCCTTTCAGTATTGAAACATGAGGATCAAATAGAAGTAGTTTAGGTCATATTCAGCTTTCCCCCCTCCAAATCTTCCTAAATCCCAGTTTTGTTAGACTTTCTGGTCTTACACATCCAAGTAATCTGAGTGATCTCTTTTAACCCTGTCAGGGGACTGTGACCGCACTGTGATGCCACCCAGGAGGACACTACACTTGTGGGCTTTGGAGCAGAGACTATGACACTTGTTTGGTGGACAGGAATGCAGACTTGTCACAAATTATACCATCTGAACATAGCATCTGACTAGAGTGCAAATGCAGGCTGGGCTTATGTCAGCTGCAGGGTGTTACCATCACGGTGTAGTTGCTTTCATGGAGAGACTTGTGGTGCTCTGAGATCCCCCAGCTCAGTTTCGCTTGCACACCCTGCCACAGCTGGTGATAGGCAACATTCCTGCAGGCAATTACAGTGGAAAAGATGGGATAAATGTGAAGGATTAACTGTTCTCACTCAGACTTTGACGTGTTCCCTCTGGATCACAGCTTTTGGCACATCTGTGCTTCTCTGAGCAGTGGTGAAAATACTCTGTTAATGTGATATTCATCATGGGCTGTGCCTGTGATCACACACACATAAACACAGACACACTCACTGGTTCAGGGTGAATTTTTCTGTAAATAGCAGCACTTTTCCAGCGTATTCTCCACGGCCACATTGCCACTGCAGCAGAATTCCTTGCCATTAGGCACTAGGTGAAGCATGATGTTACTGGCCCAGTGTTCCCAGACTCCAATCTCTTTACTCACCAAGACTCACACCTCAGCTAATCTTTTTAAATGTTCCTGGGTTGGCCATTCTTCCCTACATAAATATTTTTTTTGCTCTAGTGTCTGCTATATATCTGACTCCAAAAGTACAAATGGTTCGTATCAGTCTAAGAATACAGACGGTAGAAACCTCCAAGCTCTCAGCACTGAATCACTCCATTCATTGCTTTCAGCTTTTAAACTTTAATTTTTGAGAGAGCAAAAACATGCTACTCTGATCTGGACACACATATTAGTTCCTGGTCACTCAGATCCTTATCGTTGATATTCCCTGGCTTAGTGACTTGGTTTGGTTCCATTGTTCTGAGTTTGCCAGAGTGACACTAAACCAGCATGATTCCTATTAATGGAGTCAAGGAAAGAGAGCACTCTTTCCCTCCCAGACCAGTAAGAAATCTTAAGATGGCAGTGGCCAAGTCTAGAAAACACCTTCCTATCTCCTTGAGAAGCAGGCTGTGGAGGTAGTTTGGGTGCTGAGCTGGCCAGAGTGAGATGAATAGAGAAGGAAATTCTTCCAATAGCTCTTGATGTCCTTGGAAAATGAGAGTCTTGGGGACCTGTAGAGCTGAGGACTCCACTAGAGAAAATCACTCTTCTTTCCTCAGGAGAAAGAAGTTCAGCCACCTTTTTTAGAATAGCATGTTTACCCTGAAATTTGGAAGATTAGCTTTCCTCATCAAGCAGTATCTGGCTCTGGGGGCCACAGTGTAGAAAAGACATTGAACTGTTTGAAACAAGTCCAGAAGAGGCCATCACAGGGATTTGAGGGATGGACCAAGTCTCCATGGCTGAGATAAATGTATTTTTTTCAGCCTGGAAAAGAGAAGGCTTAAGGGTGACCTAATTGGAGCCTTCTGGTATCTGAAGGCATCCTACAAAAAGGTAGAGAGGGACTTTTTACAAAGTAACAGGACAGAGGGGAATGGGTTCAAACTGAAAGAGGGAAGGTTTAGTTTCAATATTAGGAAAAAATTATTTACTGTGACAGCAGTGAGACACCAGCACAGGTTTCCCAGAGAAGCTGTGGATGCCCCATCCCTGGCAGTGTTCAAGGCCAGGTTGGATGGGGCTTTGAGCAACTTGGTCTAGTGGAAAGTGTCCCTGCCCATGGCAGGGGGCTTGGAACTGAATGATATTTAAGGTCCCTTCCAACCCAAACCATTCTATAATTTTATGATTCTATGAAATATTGAGTGGGTAGATCACAGAAATCAAGTCGCTGGCAAATACATCTGGGATTTCAAGGGGGCTAGACAAGAACCTGGAGGTGTGAAAGCCCCATCAGGGACATCACCTGTACAAAACCTCTGTTCTCTGCATGGCCAAACATGGAAGAGTCACAGCAAGAGTCACACCAGGGCACAGTGGCTACATACAATGTCACACAGGAGTAGAGAGAAGGTGAATGAATGTGCAGCTACATCACATGAGGTAGACATGCCTGCTAGCAACAAGGAGTGAGGATGAGGGATGGCCATCTCACTGCACTGAGTGCAAAGGAACCTACCAGGTTAATTTAGATTATGGACTGAGGGCTTGACAGCTAAAGATGAATAAATTGAATCCCACCTGTGAATGCCTACATGTATAAGAGAAAAGACCAAATGGGTTATTTAACATGGTTAATAACAATATAATGAGATGCAGTGGTTGAAAGTGGCAGCTGGACAAATTCAGACTAGAAGTAAGTAATGTTTTATAACAACAGAGATAATTAACCATTGGAAATATTTATCCAGTCTTGTGGTTTGTTCTTCCATCACTGGCAATTTCCAAATCAAGACTGTATTGGTTTTCAGACAGAAACGTTCTTTGTTTCAAGCAAGAGTGAATGTGGGAAGTTCTGCTTGTGCGTGACACAGCTTAGGCTACAAGTTACTGAAAAGCTAGATAGAATAGGCCTGGAGGCTCAAGCATAAGTATCTCTTGCATTGCAGAGATACTCTTTTCCTGAATACATTATTGGCATTGCATCTTTGCCATGCCAGGAATCATCCCTATTGTATATCCTAGCATCTAGATGCAGAAAAAACTCACAACAGTTTCCTTTGTTGCCTGTGTCAGAAGATTGCTGAAACCTGGTATTGGCTTGAGCTTCAGACTCTAATGGCAGCTTAAATTTCCCAAACACTAAGTTAGGTTCACTTTAGGTGTATAATGACTATCTCCTTATGAACATGCCCTGCAACCATTTTCTTGCATAACAGAGGAAGATAATGGTGTCTGATGTCCCAGACTGAGTGTCTTCTTTCCATGCCAATATTACAGGAAGAATCTAGGGAGACCTGCATATGTATTCAGAACAGTTTTGTTTCTTATTTTAGTACTTTTTCACATCTCATTAAGAATATCAAAGGATTATTAAGAACAAAGTCAGCATAATAGCTCCCCCCTAACAACTGCTAGCATCAGTTGCAAGTATTATACACTGAAAGGCATTCCAAAGAAATAAGCGTCAGAACGAGACTTGTTTTAGCTGGTGTTTATAAGGGGGGAGGAGAATCAAAAACCCTTAGAGCATAACAGCAAAACAAACCACAGACAAAGGCTTTAATCCTCCTTCTAGTTACTTATTGAAAGGTAGTTCCTCACAGATGGCAGCTAATCGTGTGGTTAAATCAGTAACTGCTGTTACTAATAGGCATTAGTTCATTATGAGACATTCTCTGTTAGCAAACATTCCACTCACTGCACAATCTGCATCTCAGCACAAGATTCAGATTGACACCAGAGTTTACAACACAAAATAAAGTTTATTAGTAGAGTTATTATAATGGTGATAACCCAAAACCACAGACAAACAATATTTATGGATAGTGATCACATATTTTCTTAAGACCATTTCCATTTGGAAAGACTTCTTTTTTTGGCCCAAAAGCCTTTCTTTTGGTCTGAAATAGAATGAGGTTTAGTTATTTTAGGGTACATAGCTTGTGTACTCTAACAGCTAAATTTGGGTCATGCTTCATTGAACACATATCTGCACACAAGGAAAACAAGACTTGCGTTTATGCATTTTTTCCTTCTGCCACAGCTTTGGTAGCAACAGCCAACAAACCAACATACTGCAGAATGGAGACCAAATTCTGTTGCTGCTTCTATGGCAAAACATTCCTTAAAATACAGTAAAAGCTCAGGGACTATTTAGCTGGAAGTTACCAACTACACTTTACTGAGTAGGGAGCTGCTATAGCAAAAGGAGTCTGAAAAAATCCCCAGATTTTAAACTAATCTAAACAGCTATATCAATAACAGAAGTTAATTATTGAAGCCAAGTTATACCAGAGAGCTTAAAGAATAACAGCTGTCCCAGAAAGAGAGTTTTTGCCATGCTTGAATGGACACAGTCTATAAGCAGCAGGACATCCAAGAATGGTTTTGTGCTATGCTTCACTCTGTCTCCAAGATCTTTGGACTTCTTCTTGACTTGCTTTGTTTGTATGACCCCACATAATGGTACAGTCATCTGAGCATTCCCAGTATCACAGCTAGGATATAGTTCCTGAAAACAACCAAACGTGTGTGTCACTTTGTGCTGCAAGACTCATTGACCTGGATCTGCAGAATGAGAGGACACATCCAATCTGTCCTGCCAGAAGCTGTGCTGTATCCAGCACACACAGGCTGCTGACAATAGTAGCTTGTAGCAAATTTAACCAACTTCCCTCTTTTCCTCATGTGTTTTTATTGCTATATCACTTAAAACACATTTAGCTGAATCTTGGATCAACTGAAGGCTAGGGGAATTATTCCAGAAAAAATATTACTCTTCTCCTGCTGTGAGCAATTCCCGAGAACAAAGCAATTGGAAAGACTAAAACCTCAGGCACAGAGAGATTAGTCAGGGATTGGTGCCACAGTCGGGACAAGTGTTTAGTCATCCTGACACATTCTCATGCTGAGCCCTTGACCAATGAGTTCCAGCCTTGCTTGTTGTCTTCACTGAGGACAGAAATATATGAGAAACTGAAGTTCTGTGGTAGACATCTGAGTCAAGCACTTACCACACAGCTGTCACACCCACTGCTGTTTGGTCTGCTCAAACTTAATAACTCCTCAGTGCATTACGTGGATTTCGGAAATGCTGTAACTTCAGTTGAGCTGGCAAAGCAGCACACAGCTATAAAGCAGGGGGCTGTACTCCTTCCAGCGGCCATGGTGGTCTCTCATCTGCCCCTTCTCACTCTAGATTTGTGGGTCTCTGCCCACACAAATTGCCCTGATGGAATATGTGTTTGTCCCTGGCCAGGTCTATACAATAATTTTCTTTCCCATCAGAAAGATTGACTAGTAAGGGGTTTACTTTCTATTTGAACTAGCTGTTTTGGTTTTCCTCTTTCTGCTAAGCTTGGGAAAATTGGCCAGGATTTTACAGGGCTTTAACACTATTTACCAAACTACCAACCCTTTTTTGCCTGAAAACTTTGAAATGTGAATGCCACAAAGTTACATCCTCTTAGAAGATCAGTCTGATTTGGCTTTGTTTGGATTTTCAGCAGCATGGAGCTTCATTGCACCCCTTTCCCAGCACACCTGCACTTACAGACACTGTTGCAAACAGTGCAGATGTAGCTGTCAGGAAAGCCTGAAGGTCCTGAAGCTGCCCCTGGTACATGACCATTATTCTGTAAAGGCAAGAAATTCAGAAACCTGTTTTGGTAATTTCATTTAAGGAAAGGCAGGAAGAAGTTGCTCTGGGTGCCTCTAACAGGAATATCTCAAGGAAAAAAACTGTATTTTGGTTGCTAGACTTCATAGTGTATGTATGTATTTATGTAGGTATTTATGTATGTGTGCAAGTACATAACAACCCATCTATCTAGAATTATAATATATTGTATGTGTCCCATAATGTCATACCACCACAGATTTTTTTTGTTATGTTAATGCCGAGTAGAGAACAAATGCTCTGCAGAATCTGCAACCTAAAAAAAAAAAAAAAAGGAAAAAAAAAAGGAGAAAGAATCAGGGTTAGTGCTATTTAAATGAAGCATAGAAATATTGCCCACTTGTTTCCAAGTCATTTACAAGGACTATCTGTCTTACAGGTCTCAGCAATTGGGTTGTTTAAGCTCAGAAAAGGAATGAGTTTCTGGGCACACAGAGAGTCAAAGAGTCAGCTCCCTTTTCATTTTACTGCCAGTGGAGACAGGTACTAGGGGATATGAGCAATGAGCAATGGGCAATGTCGCTTGCCAAAAACAAAAAACAAAAAACCAAAAAAAAAAGAACACTGATTTCTGTGTCTTTACCCAAAACCTGACTTCATGCCTTGGAGGCTATATTTCTGTGGCTGCTGAGTCTGCGACTTTGGCAGAGAAAGGAAAACAAAAAGCAAGTGAAGTGATCCGACTCTGGCATGCTGTCACGGAAGCGTCATGTGCATGGGCTGGGAGATCCTTCATACAGACATCAGCATATGAGCAATTTTCAGCTGGGCTCCTCCAGCCTGACAGAGTGGTTACAGCACAAGAGGAGCTGGTGAGAAGGCAGAATACAGAACTCTCAGCTGCCAGTCACTGGCATCCCCATTCATCAGCAATGTCTCATGAAGGCCCACAAAAATGATGAAGGTATTGGAGCATTTCTCATACATGGAGAGACTGAAAGAGCCAGGGCTGCTCAGCCCTACTGAGAGAAGGCTAAGGTGGGTTGTATCCATGTGCATAAATACTTGATAGCGGATTAAAGAAGACAGGACCAGCCTGTTCTCACTGGTGCCCAGTGACAGGACAAGAAGCAATGGACACAAATCAAAATACAGGAAACTCTTGTGGATAAACTTCCTCACTATGAAGGTGGTTGAAAACTGACACAGGTTGTACAGAGGGGCTGTGGTCTTTCCAGCTTTGGAGACATTCAAAACCTGACTCCGAGAAACCTGCTGTAGTTGATCCTGCTCTGAGCAGGGGTCCTTGTCAACATCACCTATTACCCTGTGATCCCATGAAGTGGCTTTGCTCTCCATAAAGACAGCAAAGTGTGTCCTTTTCATGGGACACAACAGAGCATGGCCATGCCAGGGGTACCTGTCAAAGGGTTTGCCTGCTCCTCCACCTCCTCCAGGCCAGAAGCCCAGCCTTCTCTCCAGACTGCTGCAATGCAGCAGCCACAACTTGCTTCTGCCCATGTTATCTCACCCCTAAGCTATGCAAACAGGGAAACAAACCAGCCAAACAGCTGCCAGAGATGGAGGTTTTCCCCATTGCAGTGTTGGCTAAGGGGAATGGAGAGGAAAACAGGCCCTCCCATCCCTCTTGCTGTGTTTTCAAACACAAGGGCAGCCAAAGGAGGCATTAGGAAGCGCGGTAGCAGCGCCAGAGTTTCTGTTACAGCACTGCCACTGTTGCCTTTTATCAGCTCCTCCAAAACACAAATAGTTTAAAAAGGGCAGAATAAGAAGGGTCAGTGCCCCTGGTCAGCTAATTAATGTCCTGAATGCAGTGGAAACTCTGGCAAAAAGCAGCGGGTACACGGAAGGAAGGAAGCACCCTTCCAGAGATGTTCCAAATGTCCTTACAGGCATACAAATTTGTGTGCTTTAGATTGGTAAAAAGCAGCTCCTCAGAAACAACTGCTCATCAGTGGGGGTGTGCTGCAAAAAGCGTCTTGCTTAAGTTTCCCAAAATGTTGCTTTGGTGCAATTTGCTGGCTTTCCTGCTTTGCAGTTTTCCATTCTGCATCTTGTTTAGATAGGAGAGATTAATGAGAACTGCCTGTAGTCAGCTGAACTGCCTTTCTGGCAGGGACTCAGGAGGAAACTGTGGAGATCAGTACACAGAGCTGAAAGTGCGGGTGGCCATGAGCTGCCATTTTTTTGTCTGCGTGTGTAAAGGAAGTAAGAAATGCAGCAGTCAGCCCTGTCAGACAGGGGAGATATTTCACAGGAAATAACAGACTCATTTTTCTCTAACAGAGAACTGTGTTCAGGTACCTTGGAAAATAGAGCCTCAGGCTAATTTGTGTTTCTTTTGGGTACCCTGAGGTATAATTCACACATAAAAGCATAAAGCAGAGGCTGAAGAAGCCTAGGCCTTGTTTGTTTACATAATTATATATGTTCTTGTTTTGGAGGACAGTGGATGATAGAAAGTTCAAAGCCTCTGAAATAACAGGTGTGGGGTTTCTTTCTGGTGACAAGCAGTTTCCAGCATAAACCAGAGCAGAGGGTTCCATACATTCATTTGGAAGGATGTAAAGCGGTAGAGTCCCTAAAGGACTGCAATGCTAGAGTGATATATTTCACTGCCAAAGAAGGTGCCTGCTCAGTGTCATTTTCTTGTGCCTCTACCCTGAGTACAACTCGTGCAAGCACAGACCCTCCTGCAGCTGCAGACAAAGGTAGGTTTCATTCTGTTCCCCACCAGAAGAACTTCCACAGAGGGACAACATGGAAGCAAAACCATTGCTGGTGGCATCCAGGAAGAGTGGCCAATTGACAAAACAGATGGGAAGAGAGTGCTATCACAGCTTGTCTGCTCTGCATGGCTGAAAGCTTCCTGGGATGTTTGCAGTGTCTGTAGGCTGAGGAAGAGGAGCTCTGTATCTCCAAGGGGTATGAACCTGCTGTCTCAGGAGCTGAGCTGTGTGAGGCCCAAACACGGCTCCAGAGATCACCATGCTGCTAAAAAGGAATTCCTATTTTGGGTAATATACATCAGATCAAGACTCACATGAATGGTGAGCAAGAGGAGCTCAGCATGTGAATCACCATCAGTGACCATGGCCTTGGGCCAACTGCAAGTGACTGAGGTTTGCCCTTGCTGAGGTATCACATATTTTGGGACAGTCAGGAACAGGTGCATGTTACTGGGAGCACAGGAATGGTCATTTCCCCACCCATGACCTTAATGCCTGCCTAGTGACCTGTCATTACACCCTCACAGTGACAGATGTGGTGACATACACCAAGAAAACCTCATTGTGGTGGTCACCCCTGCCAGCCCTCCAGCCTTCCCACTCACACTGGGCTGCTCTTACCACCTCAGAAGTCATTGCACAGCCCAAATAGCTCCTGCCATGTGATGAGGGCAGTCAGGGCATCCCAGACTCCACAGCTTGGCAAACCCATAGCAGACTCAGTGTCTGACAGCCGCAGCTGGAAAGGGGCAAGAGAGGGCAGCATGTGAGATATACCTCCCTCTTTCTCCATTGCTTGTCTTCCTTGGGGCTATGCAGATTGATCCTGTTTTGACAACCTTGATTTTACACATGGCAGGTTGCAGAAATGCTGCAGCAAGGAGATATGCAGCTCTCCATCATTTTCTTGCTGATGGCTAATATCAGGTGACTTTCAGCCATTCAGTCTCCTGCTCTGCATTTTACTGCATATTTATCATACCATTCTCCTTGGGCTTATCCTATGGATGTGACTGGTATGGCTTGCAGGTGCAGGCCCCAGAGAACAATACAATCCAGTCCTGCATGAACTGCTGCTCCAGCACTTTTACCCTTCCCAGACTGGTTGATGTGGTGGTAGGACTAGCCCACAAGCACCTCTCTACCTACTCGTAAACAGCACTTTCCTTTTGGCTGATTTAACGACCACCATGTATAATTTCTGTATTTTGTTGATTGTCATACTGATTTTTAAAAGAAATGTTTTGATGTACTGATTTTATCAAATGCTTTGGGAAGCCACCAGTTCAGCTATGGCTGCCTTGATTTTCAGACTGTTTGGTTTAGTCCTTTCATTCACTTCTGTATCTTACCTTAATGGCTTTAGGGAGTAGTATCTGAATAAACCATTTCCCTATTACTTAACTTTATGCCCCCCACAAGTATTTTTCACTCTTATTGACCAAACCCCACTTTCTTCTTATTCTCCTATCTCTTCTGCTGCATGTTTACAGGAAGAAGATTCATGTTAAAATGAAAAGATTCAATTTGGCTTTGTAAGAATTAGTCTTGAATTATGTCTGTTCAGTACTTTCATTAACAAAATAGACGAGAGACTGAAAGGAACACACAGTGAATTTGGAGATCAAAGTAATGGGAAATACTTTGAAGGAAAGAGCTAACATTCAGAATTACCTTAACAAATTGAAGAAATGTTCTGAAAGGAAAAACCCAGATGGTATTCAGGTACAAAAGGTACTGTCCTCAGGCTAAAATAATCAACTATATGATTATACAGTGGCGGAAAATGAGTTGGTAGCAGTTTTGGAGAGGAATGTATGAATGTAATGGTAGATCAGAATCAGACTGTGGGTCAGGAACTTTATGTTGTTACAAAAACAGATGGTATGACTCTGAAATCCGAGACAAGTATAGCATGCATGAGATCCTTCTGAAGCTCACTGGTAAGGTATCAGCTGGAATACTTCAGCATCATACTTTAAAAAATCAGAGAAAAATGCAGACAAATAGACTAAATCATCTTCAAATACTGCTGAAAAGAAGATATGATCAATCTCATCTTTTCATCCATCTGGGAAAGAGTAGGAAGGTTAGACACTATCTCTGAGACATGTTAATGAAGAGGGTCAATCTCTGCAAGATCTGGGAAAGTCCTGGAGCATCTGCTGCTGGAGACCTTTAAGAGCTGGTCAGGCGCGCATCTGTGAGGAATGATCCTGACAGGGAGGGTCCTGCTGTGGACAGAGGAATAACTTTCTTGATTTCTTAAGGCTCCTTCCAGCTCCAGGTCCACTTCCTGCCCAGACATGAACCCACATCCTCTGCTATTACCTCTATCCTGTGTGCCACCCACAGCGTGACCTCAGCCCACACTCACTCATCCCTCTGCAGAAACATGTTTGCCAGCTTCTAGTAGATCACTGGAAGCCACTTCAGCTTTCTGCCTCTTGCCTTTCTCTTGTCCATTTTTCCTTTTCCTTCCTGCTGCACTTTACTTCTTCCTATTCACTGCAATCCTCCATCCTGTCCTGGGCCTGACACCCCACCTTGCCTCTCTCGGCAAAGAGATCAGCAGGGGATGGCAAATGTCATCATTCATGGTGAAGCTTGTACCAAACACATGGATCAGAAATCTCTACTCCCAGGTCTCTGAATCATTAATCCAGACTGTTTGCATATTCACCCCTGCTTTGGTTACATTTGGTTAACACTAACTAGCTTTTTCCCAGCTCCTAAAGATATTTCTTAGCTTGTTTTTGGAGAGGGCCTTGCTTCTGCAGCCTTTGAGCTTGATGACCAGGTGAGATGGGCTTAATGTTTTAACCCAATCACTACTCTATTTGTCTCATCCTTTAAGATTTTTTTCTGTGCCTTTAATTTTTTTAATTTTTTTTTTTTTTTTAACACATCTCACACGTGCTTCCAATCCCGCCCAAACCCAGAAGATTTAAGATTCTAAGAAGTGTGTTGGAGCACACAATGCTGAGGGACTGGGTTTATAATTAAGCCAAATGAGCAAACATGCCCATAAAAGGAGAGCACTGTGGGCCAAGACTGTGTGTAGACTTACAAATCTGCCCTGGGATTTTGATTCCAGTAACGAACCCATCTGAGATTTGCTCTCACAGTTTACACTGTCCTCCGAAAACAAGCCTACAGAGAGCGTGATGCAGCAGTTACCATAGCAGCCAGCACAGAAGAATCCATTAAGTGATCACAATCCCAGCTCAAAGTGAATTACCAGACTGCAGGTGAACTTTTGCACCTCACAAAGTGTCTCCTGGGGAAAATATGTTGTCGTGCAGGGTGGAACAAGAGAATGCCGACCGGCTGCACTGACTCGCTGCTGCATTGTTAACCTTAATTATGCCTGTGCTGATTTTTAAAAAGTACTGCACAGGCTTTTCCTTTTTCCTGTCAGGTGTGTTTTTGTAATATATTTTTTTTTTTCCCCTGAAGGACAAGACAGACTAGCCCAGTCAATAACTACTAATGAAATGTGCTTCAGGCCTCCCTGCATTCTGCCACAATTAGATTGTCAGCTGTCCCAAGAGAGACGCTATTATCTATGTGGGTGTGGAAAATGATCTATCACTGTTAATAATTTCTATTATAGCAGCAGATAGTGTTCCAAACATATCAACACCTCATTATGATGGCTTTTTTCGCACATGGGAAGTTGAAGGTCCTCTTGGATGCTCAGACATAAGAAATATATAAATGGAGCTGGGAGGTGGAAAGAGTGGAGCCTGGTGGGTTCCTAAGAGCACAGGAAAGCATACTATCTCCTCATAAACACAGCTCCCTAGATTGCCAGAAAGATGTACTGCCAGTGTCTGCTGGGGAGGAGCTGGTCCTGCACACAGGCTCCAGATCCAAACATAATCTCTCCTTTTTGCATAATCTCTCCTTTTTTGTGTCTGTACCATACAGCTCTGTCCTATTAAAACAGCAAGTGCTGACAGATGTGCAAACACCTTTCCCCAAAGCTAAGTGCAGCTGTGGATACTGACATCTTGACCCATAAAAGATGGCTTCAGGCTTGCAGTGGCAGAAGACCCAAGTTAAATTAGCAGAGTGGTTATTCAACCCACTGTTGATGCTCTTCCTGAAAGTCACTTGAAGCCTTTGAAACCCTCTACACTGGGACCACCGTAACAGGCACATGAAGAGCTACTAAAAACTTCCTGTGAAGGGAGGTAATGAGAAAAATATAGTGTCTGGGAAAACCAAAACAAACAAATGAACTAACAGACCCCAGGCTTCCAGAGAACTTGAGTCGAGCTTGACCTCCATGAGGTATCATTTGCTTCCTGTTTGCTGGAAAAGTACAATAAGGTTTATATTCAGACCCCACCTTTCAGTGTCTGGGTCTAAAAATATAACAATGAACTTGTGACACAAAGGCTCTGTCTCCTGGGGAGGCAGAATTTAGATCTAACTGCAAAGCACAAATTCTCCTCTCTTTAAGGCAGAATTAGTTTTGAGTAGGTGGATGGGGGTTTTATATTTTTTTTTTATTTTTTTTTTTAATCTTTCTATTTTTAGGTTGTCAGACTTGGGAGGATTTCATTAGGATTAGGGCAGACTTATGCAACTGTTTGTTCTAAGTTGTTAAGTCTATCATGACTACAAACCATTTTAAAGCACGTATCACTATGGTTACCTCTGTGCCATTCTCCGAGTCTGAGCTGGTACATGGCTGAGAGGAGACACCAGGCCACATGAGTGGGAACACACGTGGATGTCTGATCTATGTATCTTCTTGCTTCTGTGAAAATGATGAGTCTCGGCTCCACAGATAAGAAAAGTAGGTGAATGTTCACATTTAGTCCATGTTCAGATGCCACCAAGCTGTCTACTTGATGGTCTTCAGACAGCTCTTACTTTCATATAAGGAAGACACTGGATGACCGTGTGGAAAACACAGTGGGGTGGTGGCAAAATACTTTTTGGTAGACAATTTCAATGTCTTAATTTTAATTCTTTTCAAAAATTTACTTTTAAACCAAATGCTGCTTCATTCTGCTCTTTCATTCCTTTTGGGAAAGCCACCGCTTATGTCTAGTGGGAGTAGACCAGATACATTCTCAGTTTCTCAGCAACAGAATAAAACTGATGTTTGTATGATTCTAGCTCACTTGTTTCCTCTTCTCTTTCCAGAGTTCACTGCTTTGTTCTCTCCCTGCTTTTAAGTATTTCTGTTTCCCTCTTTCCCTGTTTATTTTTTTTTTCTGTTATTCCTAAGGCAGTTATCTCCTTAGTGGTTATTGGAATAGTTGTATGTGGTTTCGCTGCTTCACTGGAGCCCCTCAAAAAATGGTTATTTCCATGTTACAATTTTCCAAGAACCAGAGTCTCTTTACATCCTCATCTCACTCCATGGTTTTCCTGGGAGATGCCTAAGCATGGGCCCTCCTTCTGTATGCACAGGAGTAGCTTTCACCAGTCAGACCTCCTAAAAAGAGAACCTGGGTGACCCCCCAGGCCATTGTGCAAGGGACTGTGAGAGAGAGCATTTCCAGCTGGCAGTCACCAGGACTTCTGAATGAGACAGAAATTGCTGGAGAGCTGCTGCCAAAGGGTCACACCATGGAAACGTAAGAGCCCTCATCTGTGAAAGGACAGAGTCATTTACCCACTCTGGCCTTTTCTGTACAGAAGACCCATAAACCTCCCAGGGTAGCCACCTGGCTCTCAGTCTTGTCTGCAGCACTTCTCAGCTTTGAAAGATTCCTGAGTACAGCAATTAATAAGTGCCTGGAGTAGACCAGCAGAGAGATTGCATGATACAGTTAAATAGCAAAGACTTTGCATGGTCCAGATAAAGAGTAAAGATTATGTATAGTGTGACTGGTTAGTAAAGAACTTGCAAGAATTTAAGGAGCCAATAGCAGCACCAGATTTTGCACACAGGGATTCTGCATGGTGGTTATTTGCAGTATGGCAGTTGTTAGTCATTGCTCACCCCAGCAGGTGCAAAGTGTTCCCATCAGGCTCCTCCACCTTACTGAGATGAGAGCTTCAGACCTGAAAGAAATTGTGCCAAACTCAGCATTTGTGTGAGAGACAGAAATGTGAATATCAGAGGAAATTATTTTAATCAGCTCTATGTGTCAAAACTAGCTGATTCTCAGAGCCAAATTCTCAGAACAGTCTGGAGCCCTCTCTAGCCAGCCTGGGTACTCCAGTACTCCTGAGATGGTGACAGTCTGATTTGCTTCAATGTATCCCAGCACCAGTGTCAAGAGCAGAATATAAGCGACAACTCATTTACATCCAGCATGTCACAAGATCTTTTTCAAGCAATGATTAAATAAAGATCCTCTCTGTCCTGGGAGGCTCATAGAGATGTAAAAACTCCTGAATAGATCTAGATACTATAGGAGTTAGAAACCCCAAAAACTCTTTAAAACAAAAAAATCCCACACAACCATCTGTAAAAGGCAGTATGTGATGGGAGTACAAGAGCAACTGGATTCCCTTGTAAATAAAATACCAATCCAAAAGTTCAGTTCTCTCAGTAGGTGTTGTATATTTGTGCAAGGGTGTCTTGCAGAATGTTTGGACAGCTGCTGCTATTAAAATTTTTGCCAAGTAAATTTTAAAAAGCTGCCTTCTAACCACCATTTTCCCAAATACATAAGGAAGTTTACAAGCACTTCAATAACAGACTGAAACCTTCTTGGAGTTATTTTCAAAATATTTAAAACCTTTGAGTAGCATGTTTCTTTTTACCCTGTATATGTACCTCAAAGTAATACAGACAGTAAATATATTAGTAATATACAGATTATGGTTGCATGTACATATATCCAAGAATGTTTCTTGCCTTTGAGATGATATTAAAAAATATTTCACTTATTAGGGTTTTGTTGGTTATTTTTTCTTTTTTTTTTAGAATTTATGACAAAAATATAAATTTCAGAATTGTTAAGATAGACGTAGAACATTTTCTGCAAAATTTGGCATAGCGTGAGCTTAACTCTCTATGCTGAGCAGCACCAGCTGATTTGGGACATACTCATGGCTAAGAAAGATCTTTTCAAGATGTGTACTGTTTGTGCAACACAAAATGTAGACTTAATTCCATTGGAAGCCCAGGGGCCTTTGCACTGGGTGTGGAGGCAGATGGTTCAGAAAGACATGCCCCCAGGGCTTTTTTCCATTGTGTCACTCAAGTGATTCCCCAAGGGAACAACATTCATTCTTACATTTTCCAAATGTGAATAATATCGCCCTTCCTTTTTTCCTTTAGAGTCTTTGATTCTTCGTCACCAGTGATGGTTCCAGAATATAGGACCGGGACCAGGAGTGGGAGGACGTGAGCCTGCAGCTAGGGACATTTGAAAGCACATTGCTTTAACTCTTTGAAGGCTGAAAAACAAGAGATACCATCCTGGGTTTGTCTCTAGATTACAATGGACGAGGTTGCCCATCGTTGTGCTGGAAGGATTTTTCTACCGACTCCAACCTGAATATTTATTTGCAATAAACATTTTTTTTCCAGGTCCAACATTGCAAGATCCTTGTTGATCATGTTAAAGCTGCTTTGGAGTCCAGCGCTACGCTTGCTGAAATGTTGTGTTCAAGCAGTCTGGGCACGGGAGCAGGTACCATGCAGTCCATGGCTGGCCCCTTCCCAGGTGCTGCCACTCATCTCCTACATACACTTTGGTCACATTATTTGCACAGTTTCTCCCCAGTTTCATCAGATATGAAATTGCATTTGCAGTGTGTGTTGACAACTGTAAGTTCTCTGTGGAGGGGCTGAGGTGTTTTGTTCAACCTCCTATGTGAAAAACACCATGAACTGGAGGAGAAACGGCTAGAACATGTTTCTGCAATCATATAATCAAGCTGATTTAGATCTGAATCTGAGGAGAAACTTCTTTTGGCAGTAAATATTCTACTTAGTCTATAAATAGTTCTTTGGATTGCCAGATACTCTTTATAAATTATACCCCCGATTTGGCCTGAGTGAGAAACAAACTAGTCCTCAGAATGGAAAAGAATAAAATAAAATGTTCCCTCAATGGAACTGACATGACCTTGGACCCAGATGGTGATTTGTGCTTTATGACCCACCAAACTAGTTTACCATGTGGTCAAAATTGCATTAAATATTTCTGCAGTCCTGATGTGCACAGTAAGATGCTCCTCTTCCAAGGGAAGTAGCTCATCCTTTGGAGATGTTTGTGTTGCTATCACCACGGCAACCACAAAAGATGAAAGTCAGAATAGGAAGACAAAATCAAAACTGCTGGCTGATGCATGGATGGGCAGTGAGACTGTAAAACCAGGCATGGGCTTTTAAAGGAAATGACTGTTCTGTATCAAAGAAACCTGGTAGAATTACTTGCTCCATAGTCTAAAAATAGCACTCGCTGCTTCATTAAGTGCTACAGTTCTTGCAAACGCTGTTAGAGCAGATGTCAGGAGTGGGGGATTCTCCCTCTGATTGGAGCAGTGTTGCTCCATCCTGCTGCACTGGGGAATGTGTCCTGCAGCCCACACTGCTTCCAAGCAAAACCACTTGTGGTCCCACTTTTGACATGGATTTTATGAAACAGAGCTATGAGCAGCTGTGGCACTTGCTCTGCCTGAGCCATGGAGACTTAAATAAACCCTTAATATGACACTGGATCCTACTCCAGTAGACTTGGTTGAGATCCACTGTCTAATTCTGCTTGAAAGCAACTCTTTGATCAGCCAAGTCAGGATTTTGGTGTCATTCCCCATAGAAAGAACCTTTGCCCTAATGCCTAAATTGGGAGAATGAACCCATAGAATTCCACAAGGATTATTTTCAGAAGAAAGGATAAACTTATTTTTTCCATAGAATACAAAAAGTCTGATTATTGAAAAGTAACTAGAAAACCTACACATTTCCCACAGCTATATTCCATTTATATGGTTATATAGCACGGTTTGGGCTCAGATTTGAACTATGAGTTCCTGTCTAAAATTAAACTAAGGCTGGCTCAAAACAGTGCCTCCTCACTTGTTCCTGAGTTCTACCACAGATGAGTCTGGCAGAAATGGTAATTTGAAGAGAGTTCTCAAATCCATTTGCAAACTCCAGGACAGACAAATATTACTTCTTTCACCATCATGTGAGAGGGAATAAGGTTTGCTTAAATCAGTCTAAAATACTGCTTCATCTCATAAAGGGAAGGCTGTATAGGATAGGCTGCTTTATTATGACAGAGAAAATTCAGCAAGATTCTTCCAGGTCCTCCACTTTACCAATTTGTCACAGGCTAATAAAGGGAGTTTTTTTCTCCTGGAGAATTTAGGGATTAGATAAACAAAGCTCAACGCCACTGAGTCAGATGAGGACATGCTTGTTAAACATTAACAAGCACCCAGCATTTTCAAGTGTCTGCTTACCAATACCTCTGCCACGGGCTTCAGGGTGGGTTTTTGCAAGGTTTTTGCACGCTACATTAAGCAAGCCTGGCTGTGTGCAATCACCAGGATTAGATTCCTTTGGCTCTCTCCTTCTGGTGCCTAATGGAAGGTAAGGAATCTAATTTTTGAGAATAAGAAAAGTTTTTCTGTTTAATTTTTCCTGAATGCATCCACCACAATGGAGAGGAAGAGTCACCTAGACTGCCACTTATCTTTGTTACCAGTTTATGTTACATGGGCCAGCAACACCTGCTATGTAACCTGCTGGTGCCAGCGTTGTCTGCTGTGCCCAGCAGACAGGACATGCAAACCTTTTGTACTGCTGAGGTGGGAGGTCCTGTTTTAAATGCCAGGTGTTGACAGAGGGTCCCAATACGCTCCAAACTCCCAGAACCTTCCTTTAGCCCTAGCACGGAGGTCAGCCTCACCTTCGTGCACACACAGACCCGGGAACTGGTGCCAGACAAAAGGCTTCGTTTGAAATCCATTTTGGATTTTGGGTTGCTCCCTACTGGGATGTTCCTGTGTGTGTCCTCCCCCAGTATGGAAGCTCTGGTCTCCATGCACAGCCTGTAAAAACACAGACGGTAAAAGAGAAACAAATTATGTCAGAATAGCTGAAGGCTTAATGGGAGCGCAGTGAGGGAAAAGTCACTATATTTGCATTTATTTTCATTAGTTCTCAGATTTACAGGAGACCCAGAGAAATGTAATTCGATAGTAAACCCAGTTAGTTACGGTATCCAAGCAGAGTGAAAATCCCCTCAAATTGGATGAAACTCGGTGCTGCCAGTGTATTCCTGAATCCCCTCCAGTGTATTTCCAAATCACATTCCTCCTCTACTCTGCTGAGTGCTGCCCAAAGGATCAACACTAAATCAACTAACCTGCAATATACTTCTTTGTCTATAATACACCTATAAATTTCATGGAACTATGAATTTCTTCTTTTGAAATTTAATTTGAGTCATTTTGGGAAACATTTCCATATTGAAAGGAACTCCTGGCTTTCATTGTACATATACTTTGCTCTTACTGAGCTGCAAATGCTTTGATTTAAAGGAACATAGCCAAGGTAAAGCCTGCCTGCACAAAAGTGATTGGGTCCATTTCCACTTGGCAGGAAAAAACAGGCAGCTGCTGAGCTGAGCAATCTCATCTCTGCCAGCCACTTGAGGATGGGCACAGAGAACATGGGCTTGTGAATGATGCCGACTTTTCATCTGAGATTGCCTCTGAGATTGCTGTGTCATGGGAAGGACAAAGCAAGAGCCTGGCTGTCATTTCCAGCAGGCTGAGTCACGGAGAGAACTGCTGCCGACCTCTCTCCATCCCGAGGAGCACCAGCGCTGACCTCTGCATTCCCATCCCTAGATTTCTGTGAATGGGTGAACTGTAAATTTTTTCAAAAACATGTGGGTCTGAGCAAAACGATGGGTGCACAGCACAAACTGGGGAACACCTTCACAGCACCAAAACTGATCAGAAACATCTTTCTTTCCTTCTTCCTTTAAAAAAAAAAAAAAAAAAGACTGTTCTGTGTGATTATTGGGCTCCCCAGGCAATATCTGACAACCTCTGCTCCGACAGTGTTTTGTAACACACACAATCTCAGGTGCAAATGGACCAAATTTTGCTGTTACTAGAACAGAGGGATGGTACAGCAGCAGTTTTCCAGCTTATGGCTCATAAATTAATACTACACGGTCTGCAAAAGATAGTGGACTGCAGTTCAGTATGCATAAATGCAACTCAAAATGTTAAGAGGGAAAAAAATAAGAATTACTGAAAACATCAAAGTTGGAGGCTAAAAAAGGAATACAACAGGGGAAATGGGACTGAGGCTTATATTTAAAAGTCACAAAAAGAAAATAGATTCAGGAAAACACCTCAGTGAGGCTTGGATATCAATCCAGTTTTCTATAAAGGAAGAAAAAAACACTATTAAGTGCTTAAAGTAAATATGGACATAGATGGTTACTAAAATAACAGAAGAGGAAATCAGAGGTTTGTAAATGCAAGAACAGAATGAGGAAGACAAAATGGTTAGAAGAAAATGGATCTCACTTGACTGCACGATCTGACTTCTTGCTGTGTCTGCCTTTACAGTGATCCATAGTGCCCCTCCATGAGGACACATACCACCTCTCACATCTTTCTGAGACCAAAGGTGACATGCCAGGAGTTGTCTGAAGCACCCACTGAGGCCTGGGGGTGCGGCTGCTGTGGCACACCTAAGATAAAGCCTTCATGGAGCTTGTCACTTGGTCTGGTCCCTGCTCCACAGGCAGAACCCCTGCACAGGAAGCAGGAGAGAGCCATGGCATGGGCAGGACAGGAGATTTGTGTTTGTGCCACTGCACAGAGGCCAAGCCACCTGCACCCAGTGGTTCACAGATGCATGAGCACAGCCAGGAAATTGATGCAATCCAGGGAGGAGCTGGTAGAGGAATCTGTTTGAGTCCTCAGCCTCACGTTTTTCCACATCAAGCCCTGAGAAATAAGGCATCAGCAGGAAGGGCATTGGAAAGAAAACAGCTAAAGCAATAGATCAGTCAGCTTCACTGGATTTTCTAAGAACTAGTCAGAGACCAGTTCTTAGAAAAATCTCTCCTAAGAGATTTTTGGGTGAGTTTGCTGGTGTCACAATAGTGTTATGAGCAAGTGAAACAACGAAAGTGGTTTCTCACCACTTTTCCTACACTCCTGGTATCTCTCACGTTGCCTATTTTTTCAGCATTGTCTGCTGGGCTTTTTGCAACCATCCACATGGGTAGGTTTATTTCAAGAAACAGATGAGCTGCCTTCATGAACATCCTAGAAATGGTTTTGTATATCCTCAGGGATAAATGTCACATAGCCTAGGTACACTCAAGCTGGAAAATGTCTTGAGATCCCTTCCAATGCTCCATATCCCCATTTCTGTGAAATAATGGCATGCATCCACATACCTGAAAATATGTCCAACTACTTATAAACTCCTTTTGTTTTTCCAAGAAAGGCTTGAATATTTTTTATGTGTTCACATTTCCAATATTTTATTATTACTTTCTAAAAATCCAGTGTAAAAAGGAGAGACATGGTTTTTATGAAGCAGATATGGGATTGCCTGTGCAACCTTGGTTTGATGCAGTTTTGGATATCTGGAATTATTTGCTAAGTAAAAGAGTTTTACTGTTATGTGATACAATAAATATTCCCTTAAGATACCCTTTAATCAAGGAAATGTATTGTCTCAGGGCAGAATTAGTTTATAGCATCATATATGTTAACTAGGATGTAAAGTGTCAAAGATCTGAAACACAAAGAGCATAATTTACAACTAGTAAAACTGGCTTACAGCTTTCTCTGGGCCATAAATTATCCTTGTACCTACCTACCTACTTACCATCTGCACATCTATTCCTTGCACATTGGTTAAATATTATTTGAAAGTATTTCAGCATAAATAAAATTAACAATGGGTGAAATGGAATGACTTTAAATGGGCTTCTCAGTTTCAAATCTTAACAGGACCTCAAAAGGATTTGAGAAAGATGACTTGATAGAACCTTATTTCTCAGTCTTCTATAGAACGTTGTGTTTTCTCACAGGAGAGGGAATAATAGGTCATCCTCAAATGAAGGGAACCACTTAGCTAATTTGGGGCCTTTCCACTTCTGACTTATTATATATATCATCAGCAGAACAGATGATTGAAAAACCTCTCAAATGCACCAAGTGCAGTAATTAACATAATACAAATTTGTGTACCTGGGTGATGGCAGAGGAGCTAGCCTTCTGTGCAAATTACTCTTGAAGTTCCTGGGAACCTGGAGTTGTGAGCAGGTCAGGATCAAACCATAAACTCTCAGCAGTTTTCTTTATCTCACAGGAAGTCTGCCTCTAGACCATACGCAAGCAAGCCCTAGGGCTGTTTGTTTGTGTTCCTTTCCTTTCCATAAGTGGTTTCAGTGCACATGTTCCTGTCTGCTTTGGACGCAGGGGCACTTTGAGTGTGTTTACAAGTGGACTTCTCTAGCACGTATGCTGCAGCACCCAGTACAACTCCCAGATTTTTGGGACTGCAATAAAATCCACACGTAGCTGACTTCAGAGAAGTCCTGTCTGTCTGTCTTTCCACCTTGCAGCTCTCCCAGATGTGCAATGCAGGCAGCTCTCACTGTGCACAAAGACTGACGAGGCCTCAGGGCTGGGCAACATTTCTGTCAGGCCTGCCACTATTGCCTTTCCACAAAGATTTTAGGCAGCTGTACCTCTGCCTGCGCTTTCTGTGTGCGATGCTCTGATGTGCATTTTTGGTTAGTGCTGGAGCACGATTGCAGACAATTGGTGATGTGATCCTGGGGTCAGTGTCTCAGGGCTTGTCTCAGACAACTACTCAGGTTGGGAGGAACCTCAAGAGACTGTCAAAACAGGGTCAACAGTGAATTCAAACCAGAAATTAAACAACTTGATTCTTCTGACAATCATCATGAGAGCAGACCTGTCTCTGGCTTCCTGCTGTGGAAAGGAACGGCTGTACAAATGCTTGTGAGAAAGAGGTGGAGGGAAGGAGATATGGTCCATTTTAGGAAGAGAGATAAGAAAAATTTCAGGCAGTTGGGCTCAAAATGCTGCAGGGGAGGAAGGAAGGGAAAATAGAAATTAATCTTGGGCAACTGAGATAAGAGTCATGGTTTCAGAAAACATAATTTCTGTTTTTCAGAGCTTGAAGTCTGGGAACAAAACATGATATATGGCCTAACTCCGCTCTAATTTTATGTTTAATTATGTTTAATTTCATTCAATAATTTAAACTTAGACCAGCTGAATGAAGAAAAGCTGTCCTGCTGCTTGGGTAATCTTGTACTTCTGCCCAGCATAGGTACAAATGGAAAGCACACCAGGTACAAGTAAGAGGAAGAGTCAGGGCTCACTTACTCAGGTCCGCATAATACAAAACCATCTTGAGGAAAATCACACACAGAGATTAAACCTGGATAAGGATCAATTGCAATTTAACCACCACAAAAAGCAAACAAACAAGCAAACCAAAACCCCACCAAAAAAAACCCCAAAACAGCACACAACAAGAAAACCCAAAAAAAGACATTGCGTCTTTCCTTGGGCTCCTTTCTTCAAGCAGAAATTGCTAACTGCTTTGTTTGACCTCCAAAGTCACTAGATTTTATTCTACTCAGGCCTGGTCTTTCAGGATGCCAGCTGAGCTAATGTTCTCAGTATAATCACAAATTCCAAAAATGTATTATTTTGAAAGGTCTGAAGCACTTTCAGAAATACAGCTTGCCACTTGCACCTGCCCAGATCCAGCTTAGAGATACCATTAAAGTAATTGCATCCCCTTTAAGACAATTTTTATGCAAGTGTATGAGCATATAATATCTTCAAAGATCAAGAACATTTTATTGCCTGCTCCCTTTGAGTGATGTATCATTAGATCTGCCTGCCTTAGATTTGGCCTTCAATGCTGATCTCACATAATGACTTGCAATTGATAGTGCCCCAGTTTTATGTCCCCATATCTTTTTGAGTTAGATGGTGAAAATGAGGAACTGACTCTTCATCATCTCACTAACCCCTGTTTAGTCCCATTTCAGTGAGAGTTATATGTGTCTATCAATCTGGGCCAAGAACCCTCAAGGTCAGGTCTCCAAAGCTCACTGGCACAGACAGGACTTGCTGGGATGCTCAAATATTTCTACACTGGGAAGGAACTTCAAGGGGATTTAAAGTGAGATTCAGGTATATTTGAGGATTTTCTCTGTTCCTTTCATCCCTAGCAGTACATAAAATCTGCTGTAGGGCAGTCTAGAATGAACAAAGAACTTGAACTATACCTACTCCCATTACTTCCATAATAAGAGGACCCTTTTCTTCCCGTTGTTCAAACCAACATATGACTGCTGCAGTAGCTCTCCCCTTTGGTTAAATGGGTGATTAGCAGTACATACAAATGAAGGTAAATTTTGTAAATGCAGTGACTTTTGTCCTGGTGTAATAAAAATCTACAGTTTCTGTTTCAATTTTTTTCCCAAAAGTAAGTTGCCGATGATTTTTGGCAATCTTTGTAACCAGTAGGCAGACTTCCATCAGCAAATAACTACTAGTTCTGCACAATTAAGTTTTTTTACTTTATAGATACTGACAAAGAGTTTTGTGAACTGCCAGAAAAATAACTCCTGGGAGAATGGAAGTAGGAACATGGAAACATTCGTACAGCATTTGAGAAGTCTCTAGCTGTGAGTTACTTTTGGGTGGATGGATGGATAGATAAATCAATAGGCACATACACAACAACAGACAGAGAAGATACACAGTTCACTGGAGTTTACAGTTCTCTGGAAAATTAAGTCTTGCATAACAGCTCTGGGTTTGCACACAGCAGTCCATGGCACTGTTATTTCCTATGTGTTGTGGCAGGTAAATCAGTCCTGAGCACAGCAGAGCTTTACAGCACATGAGCCACAAAATCAGAGGTCACCATTCTATCCAGCTTTTTCATCTGGTGGGGCAGCTGCTCAGCTGATTGCTGGCAATTCCCTGTTTGTCACAGCTAAAATGCTGACAATGACAAAGGCTTTCCAGATGAATTTGGGAGCATTTTCTGTTCTGAGAGGTGCAGAATTTCCATGCAATGATTCCTTTGAGGCAGAGGGTTTTTGAGATAAAATATAACTTCTGAAGCCTCAATAGACCTATATCGTGCTCCTAGTGACCCTGTGCTAAAGGGATTATGCATTATCCCCACTGCACAGAGATATTTTGCAATTTAGTTTTCTCTTCTTTGGCAATTTCACTGCAAATGGACAGTGTCATAAGGGATGGTATGTTGGCTTGCAAGACCCTGAAGATTGCTACTGTGTTCCTAGATGCTTCCTTCTATTGGAGTATCCATCTGTAATTTCCAATTTTTTTCCATTACAAATACTTTTGTAAAATAGATAAAAATTACCCACACTGATTTCCATAAGATAGCCCATCCATGAAGGAACAAGCAATTCTACAAGGCCACTCAGATTTTACTCAGTCAGAAAGAAAACCCGGTCTTTGTTTAAATTGGCCAGTGGAATAGCATGGGGGATACTGTGGGATCATATTCCCTTGGAAGTGCAGATGAGAGCTTTTGTCCAGCCTGCAGACCCACTGGGGACACCAGAGCCTGGCGGGGGTGGGTGGCACATACCCGTGTTTTATTTCAGCACAGAGTGGGAGCACACACCTCAAACAGGCTCTTGGGTACCCCAGTACAGAAATAGACTGAATTCCTTACCAACATCATTCCTCCTCCCTCACGCTCATTTCTGTCAGGAGCGACATCCCAGACTCAACAGGAACTCGTTTTTTTCTGGTTTGGTTTTCTATTAAACAAAAGATACGCTATGGTGCTTGTCTGATTCCTACGGCTACAGCTCATGGGTTAATGTATAAGCAGCATATTCCTGAAGTATTTAAGTTGCTATTTCCCTTCACTTTGCCAAGGTAATGAGGTGTTTGATGAAGGGAATTCAGCTGCAGAACTGCAAAGGTACACTCTGTAGGCTAGACAGAAACCACAACAGGCTCTTGCATTTAATATTCTGATAAATCGGGCATTTTTGCACCTTAAATCAGACAGTGGCACAATGCAGCCTTGTTAATCCACATAGAAAGTGCTCCTTCAGTAATGGAGTCTAGGCCTGTTTTGGCAAAATTAGATTTGCATCACTAATTCAAAACACCAAAAAAAATCCAAAGGATGCTCTGGAAATAGAGGTTGTCTGCTCATCTGTTCAGATAAGTGAAGCATAAAGCCTCGACAATGTGGGGAGGTAATGGAACAAGTGCTGCCAGCATGCTGCACTGGTTAGCTAGATTAAAAGAGCATATCTCCTGATGATTGTCTTCTGTTTTCTTGTTTGTTTTTTATTTTCTAAGAAATATATCAAGAAGTGTATTAAAACAGTTCAAAATCACTGATGGGTTTTGTTATCAGTTGCCTGGTATAGAATTGCTGATAACTCCAAGACCTTCTTTCTTTTTCAGGACTTTGAACAATGTAATTAAGGTTTCTTGGAAATAAATCAATGCTCGATGTCACCTCTGAATAGCATTCTGGCTAGACAATCTGCCTGCCTTATTGAGACACGGCTTAAAGTCACTGGTGTCAGAGTTTAAGCTCTCACCTTTTTGGTTGTGTGTTTTCTTTGTAGGGAAGGTTTTCTGGTTGCAGTTAAAGCTTCAAACCTTCCCTTCACGAGGCACAGCTGCTGCATGGCAGAACCAGCACTCCAGAGGAGTGTTGTGATCTACTCTGATTTCCTTAACCCTTGCTGTGGGTCTGTGTGGGAGGTGGGCTGTGATTGCAGTTTTCCAGACGTCTTCAGGAGCAGTTCATGGCACATTTTGCCTCTCCTTTGTCCTTTATTTCCCAGTAGCACGCACAGAAAGGGAGGATGAGGTAGACTTTCAAATAGCGTTAGTCAGCTGGGAGGGGAACGGGACTCCGTGGGGTGTTGAGGGAGTACTACCCAAGGCTATTATGGCTCTGCTTTTAGTCAGCCCTGGTAAACACCCCTCCAGGATGGGCAGTCACTTCAACAGAGATTATTTACCTTTTTTGAAGTGATTTCAGAACCTGACAAAGCTTAGGTAAATTCTCTGCAGGCTTGAAACTGTTTAGCCTGAATTTTAAGTGAAACAAAATTGTACTTCTGAGCAGTTAGGTCATAGGTGAACCCTAGGATTCTCACTCTTGTTTTGAAATGATGCTGAAATAGGAGGATTTGCTGAAGTCTGGTGGTTTGGTTTAAAAACCAAAAAAGCCCAGAGGCCTTGATACTGAGCTGTCTATGCTGCTTGACTGTTCTCTCCAGCAAGAGACAAAAAAGGCCCAAATTGTTCATGCTTTCTATTCGAAGTTTCCTTGGAAGGAACCCCCAGTAAAGAAGCACCCAGCAGAGAGATCGTTGTGCCATATGTGCAGATACAACCAAGCTCCAAGCCTCTCCAAACCTAACTTCATCCCACTGTACCATTTGGACATCTCAGTCTCCAAATGCACCCAAGATCTTCTCCTGGGAACAGCAGGGGAGTCTCTGCCCCTTCATACTGCTTTTATGAAATCACATGGACATTTTCCCCATTGTCAGCTGATGATGTAGTTGGCAAGAGCTCTTTCTGCAGTGCTGTGGAGGTAAAGGAAGATTGTATTTAGGAGGTTCCATTATGTTTGAAGACATAAAAAGAAAGAAAGGGTTCATTCAGACACTCAGTATCAGAGTTAAACATCCAACGTAATGAAATCTTCAGGCTGCTCTTTGCCAGACCAAGCTGAGCTGTTTCAGCTGGGACAGATTGGAACTGAAATGTGCCTTCAGGCAGAATGGGGGAAAAATAATTACCCTGATGACATAATTGAGGAAAATCAGGGTCACAAGCTTGGATAGTGATCACTGCCAGACAGAGGTTACACATAATCTTTCTTGGCCACATCCACGGGACTGTTGCAGGAAATCAGTTTCCTCCCCTTGATGTACCCAGAACTGTGTATTTAGGATTAAACATGTGTTTAATCCTGTGCTGTCCTACACATGGTCCTAAGAAGGCACTCTTCAAAGAAGCAAGTCTGGTGAAATTCAGGTGCGATTTTTGAAGTCAGAATGTACTAGATTCCAACTGCTGTTCTTGTCCTTGCATGGTTTACCAATTTTATCCAATGGCCTAAATTTGGCATGTCATTTAAAACCACAGTGGCTGTGAAGAGCAAGAGATCTCCAGAAGAGCAATCTCCACTGAAATCTCCCAGCAATGACTGCAGCAGGGACTGTGCTCCTTTGCCCACCTCTCCTGTGCCACCACAGAGCAGTGCTTGGACAAAGAAATCTGCACCTGGGTCTTTCCTCATCCTTGTCTTTTTCTGTGGCACATGTGCAAGTAGAACCTGGATAGCTTAAAGCCCTTATGGTGAACAATGCAATGTACTCTTGCTGCTATGGCACCTAACACTGAATTTAACAGCTCAGCAGAGAGGTCTCAGCCTCCTGAAAAAAAGTGCATCTCTCCTCTCGTGGCAAAGAAGATTTGAAAAGCCGGTGAGCATGAACTGGAATTTTTCTGTTAAATGCAGCATCAAAGCCTTTCATTAGGAGCTAAATGGATAAAAACAGTGCATGAAATTGAAGTTGGTAATTAGCTAGTCAGTCCCAGTGAGGAGCTCATAACAGCTTTAACCTTCGAGCTTTGTGCAAGGGTCGAGAGGAGAAGCTCATCTCTCTAGCTGTGCAGCACAACGGAGCTCACATGGTTTTTACCTGAGGATATGGCAGTGCAGTGAGCTAAGCCCTGGCAAAAGAAAGAAAATTGCAGATCAAAGGTAATATATAGAAGAGATTGGTCCTAAGCTGCCTGCCAGAAAATTAATGTGAAGAGCTAATTCCCTCAGAGATGCTCAGAGTCTTGTCAGCAGCGCCCCAGCATGCCACCCAGGATCTGTAAGGGTTATTTGGGTGAGGTTTTCTGAGTCTTTGTGGGTAGAAAAGACAGCACTCATCCATCTTTCAAAATATTAATTTCACTTCCCTGGAAGCAAGGATATTTCTTAGGCCACTACTGGGACTTGATATTTCTCTAAAGATAAGTATTTCACTGCTATGTTGTGGCCTTGGCCCACAGCCCCTGAAGCCAGTGGAAAGCCTTCCAGAGGACTTTTGCTCTGTTCTCTGGTGAGGAATAGGAATCCTGAATGGGGGAAAAGTCTTTGTTTTATGATGCAAAGATTCATAGAATTTAGGATTAAGAGGAACATTAGATGATGTAGTTGTGCTACCTGTCCACCATGTATAGCAGTTCACCCATACATGTGGCAATGGAGTCAGGAATCTGCACTTCTCTCAAGTATCTCTTCCCATCTTATGCTCCAACTAGAGCATCTTTTCCTGATTCCACATAATTGCCTCCTCTAGTAGTCACTTTGCAGCCCTTTCTTTATTAAAATTTCAACTTCACATTTGCAGACATTTTTCCCAGCCCATGAGTAATTTTTTATTGCCTTTCTTTATTGTCTCCTCCCTTATGAAACTGAAGCTGAAGCTGACTACCAGCACCTGCTATGCTTTCACAGGGGTGAACTATGTTCCTTACTTGTCACCTGCCTGTTTATGCAAGCAAGAATTACTTTTTTGGCTCTCCTTACCCCACAGTTGCAAAGCTCATCACTGCTTCCAGAAGGCTGTTCTCTGTTTCTCAGGTAAAGCCTGTATTTTTGTAGGTAAATTTCACTGAGTTTTGCTTTTGACTTCTATTCTAATGCTTTTTGTTTTAAGAAGCCTGATGTATCAGAAGAGCCTGCAGATAAATCCTCAGTGAGTTAGTGCTTGCACCAAAACTTGTGCCAGCCATTAATTTTTATCTGTAGTGATTTCATAACTATTTCTGGTCTGATCTCAAGAGTCTCAGTTTAAGGTTTAAATCCTGAAAACATCCTTTGTTTTTCTCTTCTGTGAAGTTGCTCAGGAACAGCTAGCACAAATTCACACAATAACCTTGAGTAGCAAAGGTTTTAGGATGGCTTTATGACCACATATCAACAGGTCAAACAGTCTGCAAATGCAGCCAAAGCAGATGTTTTTTCCTGCAGTGCTGTATCAGGATATGGTGGGTGAGCAAGACAACAGTAGAAGGGCAAAAGCCTGAGTGGGAACCAGCCCAGCCCACTGCCATTACTCTGCCTCAGATGCACAGTAATCTGCACTCCCCCGCCAAATGCCGTGTGTAGGAGAGACAGGGATGCTTTTAAAATAACTTCAATTGCAGTCACAGATATGATGTGTCAGTCCAGAGTTATGATTTACCATTTCCCAGACAAGTCATGGTTGGTATCTGGGACATAAAATCATGCAGAAAGCAGAGGTGGGACAAATGTGGCAGGCTTTTGCCAGGCAGTGCTGGCAGGACTTGCTGGGATATGTGAAGGAGAGACTCTGAGTCACATGAAGATGAAATCTGGAGTGAGAGAAACCACCGTTGGCTGAATAAACAATTCTAACATGCTGTAAAGCATCCTGGTCACCTGCTCTAACTAAACAAACAAAAAAAAACCCTAAAGAAACCTAACCAAATACAACCCTGTTTTACCTAATTGAGATATTGCACCTAAAATTCAATAGCATCTTCTAAAAGCCCATACTTGCTTTCCTGGTGTTTTTTTTTTGCATATACTGATATGTTTAAGATGACATTTGTCTTTTTTATGGCTTGTTCACTGCCGTTGCCTTCTAGTCAGCCAGCCCTTCAGCCATTTTCTTCAGAAATGCTCTGCTGACAGCAAAATCTTTGGTTAATTGAACCTTGAATCACATCCTTTTTATTCAGATGCTCCAATTCCTCTCTGTATTAGCAGGAAATTCTTAAATCACCAGCCACATCAGAGCGCCTCCCTTATAAAACCTTGACTTTCAATGCCGGCTCCATTTATGACCCAAGTTTAGCCAGTTCTCTATAGCAGTTCTTCTGTTAGTCCCCTTCACCAGTTCACCTAACAACTGCCTATGTAGCCCCCTTCAAATACTTCACTTAAATATAGACATGCATAATTAATTTAATTTTATTTGTCCTACCAAGGAAAGGTCACTTAAGTCTAGTGTGCTGCATTTCTTCATTTGCCTGTTAGCCACATTCTTTTATTTCATCCTAAGGGCCTGTGATTGGTTGAGATCAGATGATCAAGCCTGTGTATTTTCATGTCACATTTTTTACATTTCTAAAACATAGATATTACCTTTGCTGTTCTCCATTTCTGTAATATTGTCCCTAAACTGTGAATTTTATTTAAAAACTTGTTACCAAGCCTGGCGTTGTATGCTGGTTCTTTCAAAGCCCAGTGAGAGGTTATCCATTCATGAATTCATAAACACTTGAGAGCCATGTAGTAAACCCCATTTGCATAAACCACTGTCTTTCTCCCCAAGCCCTCGAAAACAGAAGCAACACATTTACATAGATTTTGGAAACAAAGTTACAATATCTTTAATGTTCACCCCATAATGCCCAACTTTCCTGCTTCTCCAGTTTTTGTATAACCAGTGAAGGTGTCATCCTTTCTCACAAGTCTAAAGTTCATTTGTGGTTTGCAAAATCTTGCTTTTACCTCTATAAATTTTAAGATAATTTCCTTGCTTTCATTTTCCTGTTTTTCTCTCTCTCCATTTCCTAATTGTTTCTACGATTCTTCATCTTGGATTATTCATTATATGAATAGCAAGTTCATATAATCAGTTATGATAGCAGTCCTTATCTGCTGGATTTTTTTCCCTTCTTTCTTGGAAGAGAAGTTTAAGGTATCTTCTACAGTTGATTTGAAACTCACACACCCATTCAAATTGTGAGATTAGCTGTCTGATAATTAGCTCCTTCAGTCTGCCAAGGCTTCTTCCTTTTAAATAAATAATTAAAAATCTTACTTAGAAGCTTTTCTTTGCTTATGCTGCCTTTTAACTGAAAGGTAACTGAGTCATAATCCACCCCTCCACAAATATTTGCCATGGACACCTGTTTCCCAAGATCCCATGCAACTCCTCCGTTCCTATTTTTTTCACTGTCTTCCTCCTCTCCTCATTCACTCCTCCATCAAAATACCATCTCACTGGAAGCCTCTGCTTCCAAGAGCAGAAATTCCTTAACCAGTTAATGGGTGCTCTGAGCTGCCCCCTCGGAGCCCTGCAGCCGAAGTTGAGCACGTGCACCCACATTCATCCAAGGGACAAGGCATTTGGATGCACACATGGGAAGTGGGTCTCAGAGCTCCTGCCTCTGCCAGCAGCTCCTGTGGCTCATTAACACCAGGCTCTGCTGTCAGCTCTGTGATCCTTGTTCTGACTCTGTTAGCAAAGCACAGGCCTCCAGACACCCCTGAGGACCGCACCTATGTTTGAGGTGCTTTTCCAGAAAGGTGTGGTGCTCTTCTGTTGTATCTACAAGCTTAGTGAAGATGTCTTAGATGACCTCTGGTCTCATAAATAGCATCAGACAGCTACACTTTAGACATTGAATCAAGCTCTAACTTTCCAATAAATATTTAGGGAGCTTTGTCACCTTTTGCTCATGAAGACATACATTCCTACGCCTAAACTTTTATGTCTGGAATCTGGAGAAGACTGAAACAGGTTCAGGAAGTTCTTAAAAGTTTATTTTACTTGACTTCAAATATTGTTCCTGGTAAGAGGAAATTTAAACTAAGAGGTGAAAGAAAGACTTAAAGTGTCTCTCCTACACATCAATTTGTGCAGACAGCAAGAGGAAAGAAAAGCAAAGGAAGATACAACAATGGCAAGGGAAATAAGGCAAAGAAAGATACAGCGACAGAGCAAGAAACATCAGTGGTAGGACAAATTCCCAGATGAAATGAAAAGTACAAGTATTTCTGAGAAAGTGGGTAAAGTACTTACTGATGTGAGTCTGTTGAGTCATGCTATAGACCAGAGTGCAATGATGAGATGTCTTTTGTAAGAAAGATCTAGAGGATTTTACCTAGATCAGTGTGAAGTCTTGAAAGGCTATATAACTGATGTTCATGTATTTTTAACCAGTGAGGAGGGGGAAGGGCCAAACACAAGAGAGAGAGAGAGAGAAAGAGAGAGAGAGAGAACAGAACTACTACAGTGAGTCCTGGGATAAGAATAAGTAAGTCAATAAAATGCAGACTGGAAATTAAAGAGATGTCCTTGCTTATTACAGCTGTGAAGCTGAAAATGGTGGGTTCCAGAAAACCCTACTGACTTTGCAAAACAGAACGTGACCAGCTCAGGAGCAGCAATGTAGGATGTGATGGCAGAAGGCTTTCCTTTGGAAACCATTAGGGAGCATTTTGTAAGCCCCCACATCAGTCCCCACTCTGGGCAGCATGGAGGTGAAATAAGGCTTTTTGTCTTGCCTGCTTTGCACAGAGATGCAGCCCAGAGTCTGCCCAGGCTGGCAAGCAGTGGTGCTGCTGGCACCTTCCCTTTCACTGACAGAGGAAAAGAATCATGAACAGCATCACTGACGATCCATCAGGCCACAGACTAATGTTTATTTGCTTTTTCCATTTACAGTACTCAATAAGGAATGTTAATGGAAAGTTGTTTAAGCTTAACAGGCAAAATTAAACCCTTATTCACAGGGTTTTGGAACATTTTTGTTTGAAACTTCCTTCTTGTTCCTCTCACCCCCTCCACCTCTCCCTTTCTTTCCTATTAAACTGAAGTCAATTTCCCTTATAAAGTCCAAGGCTTTTAAACCCAGCTTAACGTTCATGATTGCTATCTTTCACTGAATAAACATAATACTTTATACCTTCTGTTGGAGGCACAGACTTCTTTTATTTGCAGGGCAGAGTGTAAGCAACATTTTAAACACTGCTTTGTGCACAGTGGCCAATTAAAGCTGGAAGCTGTGAGAACTGGGCTGCTCAATCCCCATCCTTTATCAGGAACTGAGGACATAATGAAACCTGACATATCTGGCTTCTTTCCTTGATCAGCTCCTGATTTCAGGGCTGCACAAAGAGGAGCCAAACAAAGGCAAAATGGGACCTGTCCATAAGCCCAGGGACTGATCCTGAAAAACCTCAGGTGCTTTATATAGGACCAGGTCCTAAGTGCCACTGCCAATAACCAAGAGATAACCCATTCAGATAGGTAGCCAGGAGCCCTGGGCAATGCAGAAATCTTGTCCCATGAGTAGATATGGGAATGTGACTCTGACAGATAGAATATCCACAAAGCATTGCTGAGAAAGACAGACATTCCTCATTAAGTATTGCCCTGACATCAAATGCTCCCCTAGAGATGAACCCCCTTTTCACAAGTCACTTGGAGATGTCCTAAAGGGAGGGGATGCTACCCTAGGTTGCCATTTGGGGTGATTTAGCCAGAACAAAATAGTCCCTTTGAACCTGTAAGCCCAGTGTTTGCTCTGACACTGATACACATTCCTGAAGCCCATTGAAGAAAACCGAGAAACACAAGAGAGCCAGAGCTCCTCATTGAAATGTCTCCTTTGTCCTGTTAAATCGAAATAAAACAGGGCAGAAAAAATGCGCACTAACTGAGATGTAGGAGTTTAATGTGCCCTTCTAGCACACATGTTTCCAATGTATTTTATAACAGCCACAACAAAATGCAATTACTCAGTGTGGGCAGGCAGGCCTCTGGATAGCTCAATAAAAGTCCAGACAGGCTGTGCAGAGCAAGGCTGGGACAAGGCCCTCTGTCTCCCTTCCCATTTGCGGGGTTGTGCCCTTGGGTGTTGTTGCTGATATGGGGCTGGTGCAGGGAGAGGGTAAGAAAATGGAGAGACCTGGAGGTGATGGAGAACAGATCACACAGCTCCTTGCTTTCCCACCTGGCACCTTCACCAGGTCACAGCTGCTGCTCTGCAGAGGCATGGCAAAGAGTAAAGAGCATTTGGGTTTTAGTGGTGAGGTGTAAGGGCTCAACTGCATTATTGGGCCAGCCCAACAAACAGAGTTGTCTCTCTCTTTCTTACACTAGGAAATGACCATTCACAGCAGAAACAAAGACTGTGCTTAAGTCTCTCAGGCATCAAGCAATTGTTCTGACAATCTCACCTTCACTATCCAGTAAACTGAGCTTGTGAGTCTAAACAGGTCCTGACCACTGCAGTAAAATCATGTATTTGTCCAGATGATGGGACAACGATGATGGGTTTGGAAAGGAATCTGAAGATGACCTCTGAATTTCCCTATCTGTGGCTGAAGAAAGTAAAGGATTTCCTTTTCTCTCTTCTGGACATAATGCTTACTTCTAATCAAAGTGCAGATTAGCCAAAATTAAGGGAGTACAGCAAGCAGCAGATTTTATGATATCTGCACACTATATTACATTGCACTTTCAGTGTCATACTCTGATATAATACAGAACCCCGTTTCCTAGAAAAATCGGATGCAATCCCAGGTCATGCTGACTTTCCAAGTGTTCACAAGTACAAAGAAATTATGATGTGCAGTCCTGAATCACGTTCTATTTACAGTGCTCTTAAAAGGCAAACCCCTCAACAATCTGAAGATTAAAAGCCCCTGCACCCCTTAGATAAAAGTTCTATTCAGCCGATATCCAATAGACTGATTTCCAAGGCCTGCTTGTTGAAATTAGGCTTGCGGGACAGGACTTGCCTAGGACATTGCTTATCTTCTTGGCTCTACTTGAAGACGTGGGCACTACCTTTTTTTTCAATATTTAAGTGCTGCTTTTATAAATATGCCTCCTGAGAAAATTCTAGTCAATAAAATCTCTTGTGTTTTTCTGCTAACTAGGCACTGAAAATCCAGTTGCAGTCAGACGTTCGCCTCCTAACAGGAGCTGTGTTTTTGAGTGATACTTGGTGTTAGACAGCCTCTGTGCATCTCTGCCTTTTTAAAAATTCATTTGGGTTCATCACTCAGCATCTCAATTCCAGTCAGCTCTGGGTAATAATAATCATTCATTTCATCGATCTCTGCTGCATTTCTACTCAGGGTAAATAATAAGACAGCACTGTGTCGTGGATTCAAACTGGGACTCCAGCTCTAACAATGATTGAAAGCCCCCACGGGGGTGTCAGAGACAACAGGACATCAATTATGAAGCCCTGCACTTTATCTACTGCTGGCAAAAGAAAAGGTTAATTATCTAAAAATAAAGTAGCTGTACGCTGGTGTAGAAGGGTGAACTGGGAGGAGGGCTCTGGAACAAGCAAGATAAGGTTGTGACCTGCAGCATTAGAAAACTGAGGCTGAATAAGGAACTGTCCTGTATAACCCGTCACCCCCAGGCAAATCAAATTGCATGGCTGAAAACCCCTGACTAAAATAAATGGACTACATCATGTCTTTTAATAAGCCTTCTCTGGTTCTGACAGTGAAACCAACAGGTGCCCAGGAGCCACAGACACTTTCATACACACTCAGTTACTCCAAGGCTGTACATGTTACAGTGACTATTGCACCACAGCAAGCCAGAGACCTGGGGAGTGAGTTCAGAGCTGCATTTCCTTGGTGTTTCTGCTGCCAGTTACTTTTTAGAGATATGAATTTGAACAGTGCTCCAAAGCACTGTTAAATTTAGTGTTTTTCTCTCCATGAGCACCCATGATTCACTGAATTTCCAGGGAGTGGAAGAGGAACCAAATAGTTTGGGGTGAGTTTCACCACTGCAGATGCAAAGACAGAGGCAGCTGTCAGCTTTCAGTGTTTGTTAGACTGCTGTAGTAGAGAAAAAACTCAGTAAACACCAGTGGCTCTGCCATGGGAATCCAAACAGGAAATGCTACACAAGAAGACTGAGAAAGAAGCTACACTCCTCCAGTTTGCCTGCCTTATTTTAAAGGCCTGCCAGGCAGCCAAGGATCTCACAAGTTCCAGCTACATATTTATGGCAAAGAGGAAAGAACAGCAACTCTTCCAGCTTGGGATAATATCTGAAAGTGTATGAGGTATGTGGAGTCAATCTCACTGAGTGAAAAAAAACCCACCAATAATATCAATAGAATTTTAATGGAGTCTTTAATATAGGCATTAAATACATCTTAGAGCTTAGGACATGCTCTCCTTAATGTTATTTTTTAATAAGTTCTTGCTTCCATTGAAACAAAATTTTGTGGCTCCATTAATACTGTGGGTTTTATAGCAGCTGAAATCATTGAAGATCATTACAGGTGTTTGCTGCATTCTATCCAACTCCCTCCACGGAAGGAAGGGGAAAATACTATCCCTTTATGAATAAAAGACCTGCGGCACTAAGATGCTAAAATTACTCAGCTAATTGCACATCAATCTATGGGGCTGGCAAATTTCTCATCCCTTATCTCTGAGCAGGTTCCTTAATCACATAACAATACATTTGGGTTGAAGAAGCTGATCTACAAAATGAAAACAACCCCAAGACAACATGTAAAAAACTTATGAATTTGGATTAGGTTTTAAGGTCACCATACTAAATACTGCCACGGACAGTATCAGATTTATATTGCTTCAGTTTAACTGAACTGAACATGAATCCCATTCTGTTCCTCATATGTTTGGTCTGGGCAAATACACATGGGCATAGGTGTGTGCTCAGGAACTCCCATGGGGTCACAAGAACAGGTCTGCAGAAGAGAATGGTTCCCACTCACATCATTCCTCTGGCAGCCTTATTAGCACAAGCGACTACTCATCCTGCTGTCATGAGGAGAAGAAGTCAGTGGGTAATAGAATCCTACAGAGACAGTCTTTCTCCACTGAACAGAGGATGGAAGAACTCTCTCCCTCATATATTTGGTTTAATTTTTAAAGAACGTTTATTTGTTTTTATGAGTCCAGACTTTTTCCAGTCACTCATCTGGGAATATGACAAGAAACCACACTCAGTTGTCTGGGACCAAATGCACCATAGCTGGTGTGGTGGGCTGACCTTGCCTGGATGCCAAATGCACACCCAGCTGCTCTTTCATTCCCCCTCCTTAGCAGGACACGGGGAGAAAATAAGATGAAAAAACTCATGGGTCAAGATACAGGCAGTCAAATGAAAAAAAAAAAAAAAAAAAAAAAAAAAAAAGCGAGCCAAGATTATGTGCAGAAGCAGAACAAAAGCAAAGGAGATGTATGCTCTACTTCCAATCAGCAGGCAGTGTCCAGACACTTCCTGGGAAGTAGGGCTCCAGTATGCAAAGTGGCTGCTTCAGAAGACAAACACCTCGGTAATGAATCATCCCCCCAGCCTATTTTCTATTACCTTTTATTGCTAAGCACAGTGCCATATGGTATGGAATATTCCTATGGAATATTCCCATGGAATTCCTACCGGCCCTTGGGGGTGTTGGAAAGACAGCTTTGGTGCTGTGTGGGTGCTGCTCACAGCAGGCAACACGTGGTGTGCTACCAACACCCTCCTAGACACAAGTACAGAGCACAGCACTTCCAGGGGAACGTTCACCCCATCCCAGCCAGAGCCACTACCTGGGTGTCAGTGGTCACATCATGTGGGACATCTTCATCTGATATGTGCTGATGTGTCCCTGACAAAAGAGGAGGAAAGGAGCTAAGATTAGTTCAAAGTTTTGGCTGGCTGGGATCACTGTAATACCATCCTGTGTGCATGGACAAACTCACGGTACGGGTATGATCAGCTGTATTTTTTCAGAGGCATTTCCCTGAGAGGTGTATGTACTCATAATGTCTGCAAATGAGAGCCTTTTTATACAAAGACATCCTTACAGGTGTAGGAAAACATACCCACCTTAAAGATGTTGACATACCTGTGATGAGCTAAACCATGGCAACATGCAGGATTCTTGTATGCAAAATTCCTATAGGGAAAGAATATCATCTGATCCTAAACTTCTGCATGATAACTCATTTCATTGGAGTCTTGTTACTTGAAATGCAATATTATTTGCTAACGTGTTACTAAAACCCCGGGGGTGTGAACACTCTCCTACTGTTTTGCTGGAGAGTTATGCCCTTTCCCAGCTAACACAGGTCGCTGGAAAGGTCCAGACAGATACTCCTCCTTCTCGTTCCCTAATATATGTGCCCTGCACTTGTGTGGAGAGCACCTCTTTTTCCATCTGAACGCCCACAGAAATGAATTCAGCACGCAGCTGGGGCACTGAGTGTTTAAGGTTAAGGATTGCAACAGCCATGCAACAGGGAATAGCTTTGCTGTTTGCCGGGTGCCTCAGACACATTCTCCTCTCCTTAACACCAGTCTAACACACAGCGGGCACTTGTGCCTATTTACAGAGCCTAAATGCAAACAACACCCTGAAAGGACCTAGAGACCTGGGGAGAACACAAAAGCTCAAGCACTTATTTGCTTATCAGCCATCAGCTCCAAGAGCTTCTTTCACTTTCACCTAATGAGCCGTATCCAAGGACCCACTTTTTACCTAAGATTCATGTCTTTAATACTCTTTCCTGTCATAAAACCTCAGTTCTTTTACTTCCCCTTCCTTGGGGACCCAGGCTTCTCTTTAAGTCACTTCTCACTCCCGGGATTATTTGTGTTAATTTATTCGGGAAACGTTTTCCACAGTGCTGCCCCAAGGCTAGTGTCTGCCTTCAGCTGTCTGAGGATGCTGATGGCTTTTTTGGTGGGCAGGAGCCATCCTTCCCCAGCCTGGCAGCAACCAGATATCGCTGATAATGACCTGGCTGAACTGCCAGCAAGTCATTAACCTTTGTTAGGGTAAAATGCTTTCCCACCTGGGGAAGTCATACTCCAACCCCACACTGCAATTTGCTCAGTGAGTAAGTCATTTCCTGCAACACACACTGACAAGAATGCTTCATACAAAGAAATACAAACAGATCCAACAGATATTTCTCATTACCCACGCTAAACATGACAATAATAACTATTCTGGGGTCTTTATGGTGATCCCATTCTCAGCCATGATGAGACTGGTCTCATGTAGGTGAGGAAATTTACGGGATTTTTGAGTTTGACTCTTCTCCCTGTTGGAAGTCCTTAGCATCTGCCTGTGCGCTGGCCAAGCATCTGCTGACAAGAGAGTTGTTTGTTCCTAAAAGAGTTTCTTTAGGGGAGCTGTTGATTAAGAAGCCAATGACAACCCATCAGGAACTTTCTGAGTGATGGCTAATCTTCAGAGGCGCAGCTGCTGATTTAATACTCTAGCTGGAGGTGAGAGTAAATCCACGACAACTTGGGGCCACTTGAGCTACTTGTATGTAGTGATATTTGCAGTGTTTGCAGTGGTGCTGGAGAGGGGTGGTGACATGAGGAAAAATATCCCTTTTTTACTCTGTATATTTTAACTAGACTTGCCTTATGTGGTATATAGTGAGTATTGAACTTACAAACACAACAGTCCATATGTTTCAGCCATGTGAGCTAAATGTTTATGTACAAGGGAGGGTGTGTTCATCTCACTGAAATGTGGCCATTTTAAGTCAGGTGTTGGCTCTGCCATATTCCCCCTAAGACCAGGCCCTGTAGAGAGTGCTTCCCTCTGCTGCTCCTATACACTATGATAAGGCGGGGTGCACTGCCCTTTGGGGGATCCCTGTGAGTTGTAGAAAGGGTCTCACTTGACAAGGTTGAATGGACAAATGCTCACAGATTTGTGTGCCTTTTGCCTCCCTTGTGGGGTACCAACAGGAGTGATCACAACCCAATATTTCATGCCTGCTAAAATGGATTTTCTTTACAGAGGATTTAATCAGACATCTCCCTCTTTTTTTTGTTATTATTATTTTTTCATAATTACTAAGACCAATGGCCTTAATCACGGGCTTGCCAGGAAAAAAGCGGGTCCCTGAAACAGCCTCTCAGCTGTGGCACAAAGCATTTGCAAAGAGAAATGTCCCATGAGTGTGCCTTGTCCCAGCTGTTCCAGTGCCCATTGGCAATGCCAGCTGCTCTGGCTTGCTAAAGCTACTGAGAGCAGCAAGGCAGGGATTTTCCAGAGAGCTACCCAGGAATTAAATGTCTGGATTCCTTTCACATTCCACAGGTGCTAGTCCAATGAGTTGTGCCTCCAGGTTCACTTTCCAGCTCAGCTCTGGTACTGGAAAATCGCTCCATTGAGAGGAATATACCCACTTGCCAGCTGGTCAGAGGGTGCCAGGAGCAACTTCAGCAGGGTTTATCAGACAGACGGCCAGGGCACTGGCACAGAACTATCTCAGGAATCTCAGCACTCTGACCACAAACCTATCTTGAGTTTTGATTTCAAAAATATGTTCTTCTTACGCAGAAGAAATATCAGATAAATTATGCAGTCCTGCCTCTCCCAGGAGTGAGCCAACAGCTACAATAGCTAGAGGTACCTCTTGGCTAAGTTTTTCATATTTCAGCATGGTAACAGCTGAGCACTCAAATGCACAACTGAAAAGAGCTGGGGAATGAAATTAAAATGCCTCCTGATGGTCTGTTGTGTTACAAGGCCTGTCCTTGTCATGTCTAAGGAAGGGAATCAGTGGCACCAGGTGCTGTGCATACCATGTGGTAACTAGAGGCACAAAATTTTAGGAGGCTCCTAAGGTGCCATGCCTCTCCTTGCCTCTGAGAAGCCCTGCTAGCCTGGTGGGGCACCATCCAGCAGCAAATGGGATACAGGGCACTTACAGCCTCTTGTCCTGCCTGATGCATGAGAGATGGAGTCAGACAACCTCCCAAGCAAAAAGACTCCAAACAATACAGTTTCAGGCAGCAGCCAAGGCCCTGTAGCTGGGGCCATACTACTCATCTCCTCTTCATTGGAAGGAAGGTACATGCAGCATCTGTCCTGCTGTGTTTTACATTTGTAATGCAGGGAACAAGACATATTAAGAGCAAGGGAACGGAAATGCAGGCAGGAGAGGATGAACCAAAGCACTGCAGATATACCTGTTTTTGTCCATTAACTCTTAGAAAACTGGTGGCTCCAGACATCAGAAATCATGAGAGGTAAGTCCTACTCCAGCTGTTTGTGGGCAATGAGATACATAAGCAAAGCTCAGCTTGAAGCTGGTCATTGAAAAGTGATGATTCAAAATTAGTGGGAAGCCAAGGATAAAGAGGAGTCAGGCTTTTCACGATTTTGGCTTGGTCTCATGAAAGTATTGAATAGTTAGATACACTGTGGATACAAAGTCTTTAAATATGGTTTGCATTAAGTCTGCTTCCTTGTGAGGATGACTTGCATGTGCAATCCAAGACAGATGGGAAGGCTTCAGTGCTAGGCTATGGTAATTTCAGATGGGATATAGGAAATGAGCTTAACCTTTCTGTGTTGGAATGCAAGGTACTACAGGGTTGATAATCAGCCACAAATAATAATTAAAAAAAAGTCAGTTTAATGAGTGGTGAACTTCCCATACTTTCTAATCGAATTAATCACGAAATGGTTTTGGTTGGAAGGGACCTTTTAAAGGTCTTCTAGTCCAACCCCTCTGTGATGAGACTCTTCCAGTAGGCCAGGTTGCTCAGAGCTCCATCTGACCTGACCTTGAATATTTCCAGGGGTGGGGAATAAATGGAGTCAGGTAAGTACATTAGCCAATTCCATTGAACTTTTGTTCAAATTTTATCAGGCCTATAGTTAGGCCACACTCATACTCTGTTCTGTTTGCCATCACCATGCTCTTCTCTCCCAGAAGCTAAAGAGAGAAAACTAATTTCTATTTTTTCATAGAGTGTAAGTGAAAAAGCCAGGATAAAAATTGCCTAGGATCTTGTGACATTATCTAAGCTATATGGGTAATGGTAGCAATTGAATGGTAGGAAATTGGAAATGGCTGCTAAGAGACACACTCACATAATTCATGTACATGCACCTAACTCATATTCTAATTAAATAAGAACTTAAAACCCCTGTAGGTGTAGTGCTCAGAGCTCATTTTTCCCTAAGCTATGCAACAAATCATTTCTTTGCAAATCAATGGGAGACATTAACTTCTAGAATGTAAGGGGTTTTATTCAGTCCTAGTTTATTTACATTCTAAATATTTAATAATATTTTGACTACAGAATAATTTGTATTCTAAGAATTAGTTTTCCACAAAAACTTCACGGAATTGGAATATGTAAAAAACCTCATGTAAGAATCTAAAATTAAGTAACAAGTGTTAAAATTAAATTCACTTGGGAATCTGGTAAATTGATTAAGCAATTTTCAAATGCACATTTAAAATTCTCCTATAGTACACACTTCTCCAATCTTTAATGTTTGGGGGTTGAGGTTTTCTTGTGACATATTTACAAAAGAAAAAAGATTTATTTTACTGAATGAGAACAAAAAAAGAAAAGGTTAAAATGCGCATCCCCCCTAGGACTGGAAATCTCAGCTGTGGAGAAGGAGAGAGATTGAAATAGACTGTGTGATAGTTATTATTGGATTATTCAGTGTCTGTCTTTGGGGAGAGCGAGTGTCATGCACTGATATTTGTCCTTGTTTTGCACTCTGTGTGGGCAACGTTTATGTACCTCCTGTTTTAAGTCGACAGAAATGTAAACACAACTAAAGTCCAGGCATCATATCTGTGGACTCCAGATCCTGCTAGTAAAGAGCATGTAACCTGATCCCCTTTAATTTTGGGGATGGAGGTGGGAATCACTCTGGAAATTTGATTTTCCTCAAATCAGCCATAAAGCATGAAGGACAAGCTTCTTAATTTACACATCCTCAAAACTGCAGGCATTTCTAACATAATTTCTGCCCTTTGTTCAGTGATGACAAGTCCTGAGGGGTGAAGGAGTAGGATGAAATAGTGACTCTTGGTGCACTCTCTGGCCTAATTATCACTTAATCAACCCTAGCAGTGTCAAAAAAGAAACACAGAAATGTCAATCTATTTTCTACTCTTGGCTCCCTTGTGCCTCAGAAGGCACCTTTGTTTTAAGAATTTTAAAAACAATTTCTGTGACTTTGAGATTTTTCTTATTACTATTTTTCATCTCTTTTGACTACTACTACTACTGCTACTACTAGTTTTTGTCCTTCAAAACTTTTTTGACACATTCCAGAGAACAACCTGTTAAAGCCCAGTGCTGCTTCTGAGTCATTTCCCAGACTGTTTGTCTCCTGACTGGGGCAAAATAGGAATATTAAGCATGATGAACAATTAATTAATTAATTTGTTCACTCTGCTCAATCAAATAATTGAGCAGAGTGAACAAATCTTTATTTCCTTTGAGAGAAAGAGGGGAGAAAATAGACTTGGATCTACTGGATCATAAGAGATGAAGAAAACAGAATGGTGTGCTTATCCCAGAGATGGAACTTCATCACAGCTTCAAATCTTCTGACTTTGCAGAAGTTTTTACTTTCTGATGAACTTTGCTTTTTTGCTGGACTACAGCGGAAGGTTCTAGCCAACCCCCTGACTTCTCTGGGGAGACTCTCCTGGTTTCTATTTCTCACACCTGCAGTGCTGATTCAACATGTTTAAAATGTGTAGCTAGCATGCTTCATGGCTCCCTTGCCATGGCTGTGCAGGGAGAAGTCTCTGCACTTGGAGACAGCAAGGACTGAGATGTGCAAAGGAAGCTACAGCAGTGTTACATCTTTAATGGTACAGGCGGAAACAGAAGGGTGACAGGTTAACCACATTTCTCTTGGACAGAGCTGAGGGAAGAGGAGTGGACAAAAGGAGTACCCACATTGATTTTGGCCGGAATGTCCAAGGGGAACCTAGTAAAAAAAGTCTGTATGCAGAAGTTGTGAATGGCAGGAGCCAGGCATTAACAAGGTGTTTCTATAATGTAAAATTAAAGACTGCCCTGCCACTTGTCAGCCTTTCAATGCCCACACGTGTTGCTTTGCATACCCACATTCTACAGTGAATTAAGAGTTCCACCAGGTGAGTTGAATGTGAGCTGGTAGGGTGTTCACACTGTGGTACGGAAACTAGAGAGTAGCTGTGAGTAGTGCCACAGGGAGCTCCTTCAACCTCTCATCATCCTCCATCACTGCTCTGGAGGCTCCAGGCTCCTTCAAAACCTCACACAAAGCCCTTGCACGTACATGTACATCACTTCAACATGAGGTGAAGGGTTAAAATGTTATCTTGCCTTGAAACAGACACAAAGAAAACCAAGATCTTGTTGATTCTTGTTTGGATGTGGCCAATGCTCCTGGCTGCTGCTGCTAGCAGGAGACTTCTTGGCAGGAATACAAGGAGATAGTGCTGGATGCCATTCAGCACAGAGCTGTGAAGCTGGGGAACGATGCCTGCCTGGACTGCTCTGAGCCTCCAGGATGAATTATTCTGCCATTGCTTTAATCCCAGAGTTTCCCAGAGAGGTATTAGAGAACAGCATTAAGTGGCTGCTGACCCTCTCCATCCTCATTAGACCCTGAATCAAGCTCTCCTTAAACCCTAGTTACTGTAAATTAATGATTATTATGGAATTAGAATTGCAAATTCTCATTACCAAAAAAAGATAAGAATCCACAACTTCAATGGGTTATTGAAGACCCAGATAAATGGCCAAACAAGCCAGCAAAGCTTTAAAATGAGATGGTAAATATGATATTTACTTGGAACAAAACCCTTTACTATGTCTTTTCACTTACTTTGTAGGTATGTCTCATGGGTGTTTGGGTGATTGGAACAGCACCCACCAGATCCATTAATTGCATCAAATCCAGGTGCTTGCTTGAAGACAACATTTAACTATGCAAATTAACATTTTTGTGTTCAAGGTAAATTGCAGCAGCTACTCACACTCCAGCAGCTGCAAGTACTCTTTGTTTTCACCCAAACAAGTTTTTGCATGTGCATCCATTGTGCCTGTTTATGAAAATGTTGTTTATAAATATTCATTTTATATTTTAATATCTTCTATTTACACCTCTCAAGAAGACCAAATAACCACTGCAGTAACTGGCTCAACACTAACAAATACTTAGGCTGAGATAGAACTGATACTTCCCTGCAGTGAATGCCAGCTTAAACTATTCCTACCCCCTGCCTCTTCTAGAAGAGGCATCTGTGTCAGTACTATCATCTTATAACTTCTTTTTCTTCTCTAGCCAAGTAAACATCTTTAATTAGGTTTAGTTAATGTGGATTGTGCCTTACACAGAGGTCTGAATTTGGATCACATCCAAACAACTTCAATTTTCCTGTAATTTTATCTTAATTATCATTAATGCCTGGATCTGTATATTGGTGTTGCTAAAGCTTAGATTATTTCTCAGATTCATACAACAGGGACAAAAAAAAATAAAATAAAATTGCTACCTCAATCACTTTAAAAAAACCCCACCTTTCTGAAGTTCTAGTCAAGAGTAATGGCCTTAGCAGTCCCACCATTGACCCAGAGGCTATTTTGATGTTTTGTTAGCCAAGATGCCCTTAGCTTGTCAATTAATCTTTCCTGATAGATCAGTGAAACACAGAGGGATCCACATTTTCCTAGGGTTTTCTTCAGAGTAATAAATAGCTAGGGCCAGCTCCAGCTATGCCAGACGGTGCTGTGCACGAACATCCCTCTCTCACTGGTTATCTGCAGGGGCTCTGCTACCCTGCCACTGTTCAGGTCAGTCTGAAGCAATTACAGGTTGGTACCCTGTTTGTTGAGACCTGCCACGGGGCACAGTTCCACCCCACAGGCTGCTGCACACATTTCACTCAGTATTCAGGTGGGAACCATTCAAAGCGCTCAGTGCTTTATCTGTAGCCATGACTGCCCACATCCAACGGGCTCCAGGTTGTATGCAGGGTTTCTGAAGTGAACTCAAGTGAAGACCTTGGTTAGGAAAGCAACAGAGGTGGTAGATTTACAAAAAACACGTAGGTTTTGTTATACAGATAGCAATTCTCATTTCCAAATCATGTGGGTTTTTGTGTGACTCACTTCAGTCAACTGCACAGTTACTTTTGGGAGCTTCTAGGACATAGCCTGCTGTCATTTTTTCAGAAGCCAATTTTTCCACCACCTCATGGTGGGTTAAAGGCTTTCCAGCTAGATTAATTTTTATCCTGAAGATGTTGTATCTGCAAGCTCCCCTTAGCACAAAGAGTACTTTTACTGCTTGAAGTAACCAGAGATTTTTGGTCTTTGGGGAACTCTATAAGTGTGGCTCTTCATTGAAACAGGCGGGTGTATGAAACAGAAGGTTATTTGAAAGGCTTGTGTACTGCTATGTTGTTGTGTTTGAGAGTTGATATCACTAAGATTCTTCTCCTGGTTTGGTTGTTCTGCTATTTTAAATAGCATCAGTGACTCCCAGGAGAGAGGATGGACTTCGTTCTCCCTGTTAATAATTGCCACTAATAAGTACCAAGTGTCAAACAGCAGCTAGACTGAAGGATACTCTGCCCTCCTGCAGACTGTGATATTCCCCAGAGATGCCACCACTGCCCACTAAAGTAGAAATATCATTAATTGCTGAAAAGAGCAAGTTCCAGCTGTCCTGGGCTACCCTACATCAATGCAGAGCAGCTGGACCAAGAGCAGAGTGGGCTCCTAGCAATGAGCCTGTGAAGAGGGAATGGCTGTTGCAGATATTGGGAAGTCACCAAGGTCCAATTGGGTGCTGTGGTTTCACAGCCAGAAGAGAGCACAGAGCTGTGCAGTGCACTGGGTAAACAGAAATAAGCTGCTCTGTAAGGAATGCATGACAATACAGCGAGTCAGATTAGTTCCTAGAAAGAAAACCAGGGCAAAAATCTATTTTTTTTAAATTTCTCCTTAATTAGGCAGAATTGCATTGCAGAAAGCAATGAAGCCAGTTCTGGGCTCTTCTGGTGTCTCCACAAGAAATCGGAGTGAACAAAGGCAAGCTTCCCTCTTCCCTGCCTCTCTGCAGAGCCTCAGCATTGCTCCCCTGATGCGGGAAATAAAAACACCACCTGCGGGAGCTGAGCTGCCTGGAGACACCATCGACTCCGCTTGATTTGTTTGCTGGCTCGCAGGCGATCTGGCAGAGCCCGTCCACCTGCCAGACCTCGGGGGCTCATTGTGTCGTGCCAGCAGTGCCTTGAGAGCTGCCAGCACCCCCCTGCTGCTGACCCAGCAGAGCAGCCCCCGGTGTGGATGTGCCGCAGCCTCCCACTGCCCACGCTGCTGAGGCTCTCCCCCGCGGCCAGAAGTGGGACCTACCTTAAACTCCCTGCCGGCGAGCTCAGGGCTGTGCACTGCCTGTCTGGTGAACGCGCAAATTAAAAGAACTCTTCCTACCAGCCCCCCCTGCAGCTCCCCCATCTCCAGGAGATAACATCACTCCGGGAGCTGCCGCTCCTGCTGACAGGGAATGACCAGGGACAGGTGTGTTTGCCTCTGAGCACATGCCTGTGCACGTGTTGGCTTTCTTTACTCCAAAATCAAGTGCAAATGTGACAGCTCCAGCTGGGTCTGTGGAAGTCCCTCAGGTTGCAAGTGGGAGCACCAAAAGAACAAATGATTAATATAAATATTATTTTGCCTAATTTATTAACTGCTCTCATCTCCACAGGTGAAGCTGAAGGAGCAGCCTCAGTTGCTTTGCAGCTGCTGCTGCAGCCTGGTTCTTCAGCAGCTTCTTCACAGTGAGAAGGTATCTTGAGTGCTGTGAGATTTTACCTCACAGATGAGCAGACAGTTGATCTCCCATGGAGAAAAGGGAAGAAAGACGGAGAATTCAGTGGTTTCATCAAATCAGATTGATATCTGCCTCAGCTCTTGGGCTCCTCTGCAGAAAACCATCACCTGAAAATCTCACCTGGAGACAATCTGAGCAAAACCTTGTTTGACAAGGAATTTGATAAGGAAACTTAAATATTTCAGGGTCTCTGAAAGGCAGAATGGGAAGTTTTGTAGCCTTCTGGCACAGACTGCAAAATGTTAGAAGTATTTGAAAGCCATATAAAATTCACCAAACTTCAGACCAGCTGACAACACAAAAGCCTAATGTTTCTGACCAGTCTCTGATCAGACAGCTGGTAGATGTTGGCTCCAAAAGCAAGATTCCTCCCCACTACCTTGACACTAGGCAGCTTTGGGAAACCTGCCTTTCCTCTCTTGCCTCCCTGTCCCCCCAAGCACACTTTATTTCATCTCTCTTGACTCTCTGTGTTCCCCAGGGCAGAGGTGCTCTCTTACCCATCTTAATACAGCCTCCAAAGTGCACTGGTTGCAGTTTCTTGCTACTACTTACTGAAAACAAGTCAGAGAACACAGGGTTGGAAGAGACCTTGAGAGGTCATCAGGTCCATCTGCCTGTTCCAGCAGATTCAGATATGGATCTAATCTGTGCTGGACTTCTGCCACCTCCTGCTCTGGCAGCTTGATGAAGGCTACACTATTTTCCTTAATAAACTTTTCCATGGCTGCACTGTCATCTTTACCATGAGAAAGCTTTCCCTAGTACCCAAGCAAAATTTCTGTATTGATAATTTAAGCTCCTCACATTTTGTCTTATTCTCCAAGGACATAGAGAGCATGCCCTTTTCCTAGCTTGCAATATTTATCCTATTCGAAAACTGGTACTTCTTCATTTTGAAAACTGGTACAAAACTGCTATTTCTTTTGTAGACTAAATGATCCCAGAGACCTCCCTCACACGTATCAGTGCCAAAAGCAGCAAGGTCTCGACAATAATTTTAGTCTCACTAAAGGGAACTTTTGAATACAAGCAGACAGTGAATTTTCCAGCAGTGGAATACCCAACCTGGCAAGCAGAAGTGATGAGACATATCCCTTCTGCACATTTGCTAGTGCCCACCACTGTCTGGCTCCACATTAGCCTAAAACCCAAAGTGAAACTCAGCCCCTCAGACCTCACAGAAAGTTTGCACAGATGTATGCAAATCTGCTGGCTTTGTGCTGTGTTGCTTAGCGGCAGCTGGGTGTGGGCGTGATGGCTGGCTAGGAAAGGTGAGGGAACAGCAGCCACATTGCGCCTGGACAGGGAGAGACTATCTGCCCCAAGCACTGGTTGGCAGGGATGAGGTGGGATGGACTGGGATACAGGAAGGTCTGAAGGGCAAGGAAGCAGCAACATGAGGAGGAACATAAAACTGGAAAGCCAAGAGCTGCAGATGTCTGCGCAGGCCATCAGATTGTGAAGGAAAGTGAGTGCTGTTCTTGTTGTCTAACTTAGCTGTGGTGCTCGGCTGAGCAAAGGGCCCCGTTTCACTTCTTCCTCTGGTGCATGTGCTGCTTGCACTGCCTTTTTACTCCTGCTCTGGAGATGGAACCAAGGTGCAGCATGCCAAAGACTATGACAATTCTCTGTGACTTCCCTCTCCTACCTTCCTTGACAGCCCAGACTCAGTGCCTGGTAAAGGCTTGGGAGAAAACAGGAATAAAGCAAAACAATCCTGCTGCCAAGTCAAGGGAAATGAAGCCAAAGACTGATGTAACATTCAAAGAGTACATAAATGACACCATAAAAATGCCCTTCTGTACCTTATCTGAAAATGCAGAAGCTGCAAGACATTGTCTGGAATTTGAGGAAAACATTTTTAAGCAAGACTGGCAGTGACTAATAGCATATTAATTCACAATTAGACGGGTATCAGACCTAGTGAACAGCAAGCTTTGAAAGGGCCAGGTAATCTCCTGGACACCAACTGCATCCAAAGGGATCTTGGGTCTCTGGACACATAGCAAACTACCTACGGGAATGTTTCTCTGCCACTTAAATGGTTTCAAACCAGTGTTAGGAACTGGCCAACAACAAATAAAATAAAAATGTTCTGAGTTGATGTGCAAGGCACACTCCTTTTTCGTGGCATTTACTCTCCTTTTTACCCTGAATACACCAGGGTGAGTCCTGAGATACCCTTAGTATCACAACTTTCAATAGAAAGTCCTTTTACTCTCTGTGTTTTGTAGTTCTTATCTAAGCCTTATATCTAACACAGCTGGAACAAAACTGCCCTGCGGAAATCATGTGCTAAGCAGAAGTCCAAGCATCCAGTTTCTTTCAGAGCCATAACCACTTCTGACCTTTTCTCCATGTGACTTTAGGTTTCTCTGGGCTCTCAGGTTAAAAACCCTGTACCAGCAGAGAAACTCCAGATGGAAGACTGTTTGTTTTCACCTTCCTCTGAACGTCCTGTCAAGCAATTTGCTGCTATTAAAAATCCAGGCAAACAAGATAGCTGCACACACAAATCCTGTTTGTGCTGTTGGGCTTCTTTACCTTAAATATCGCTGGGTGGAGGAGCCCTGGCCAATAACACAGTGGAGTCCTCTGCTTATCTGCACCATGGCCTTGGCATCTGCAGAGGCAATAAGCCATTTTCCTTGAGATGTTTGACCAGACACAGATTTTAGGGGTATAAAACTGAGCAAGCAGTCAAAAACATCACTTGTGTTTCTCTTGCAGCCAATGTAAAGAGGGAGGGACTCTACAAAGGGTGTGCATCCCATCTTTCCTGGACACCTTTTTAAGGATGGTGGTGACTCCCATCTTGGTGATGTTTTTTTGATCTGGCTGCTCCTGCTGTGGCAGGGAGACTTTCCATCTCTCGTTGGCTGAAGGATGATGGAACCATGCTCTTTCACTGCAAATTCTCATCTTGCTCACTCCATTTGAAACCTGGAAACTCTCCATGAAAATTAAATAAGGCTCAATTTCATAAGGCTCTTCCAGCTACTTGACACAAACCCTCCTTCAACTGGCTAGTGGAGATGGGTTTACAGCAGCCTGGTAAAGTGATGCATACTAATGTGGCTTTGACTGAGTGGCCCAAACTATTTTTTTTTTTTCGTAATAACATAAAGTTTTCCCTTAGGAAGCTCATTCTCCTGGTGTCTCAAGAAGTTTGGATATGAGCATGTCTTGGCTTTGAAATCACTCAGTGACTAAACTCCTCAACAGAGACCAGTAGTGAGGGAGAGGTTTGAGTGGGTTTTTGTTGGGTGGAGTTGTTCTTTGATTGGTTGGTTTGGGGTTTGTTTCTTGTTTCTCTGTTCTTGCATTCTATACTTTGACTCTATCTCAGCAAGGGGAAAGCCAGGCAGAGGTGGCTGAATTTTCAAGTCTCTCTGTGTCCTCCAGAGAAGCTCAAATCCCAAAGCCTCACAAACAGACCAACAGTGTGAGAATAGAAATCCTGTTCAGGTCCCAGTGAGGCTCATTCTGCAATGTTCTCTCTGCTAGATCTTAGCAGGGTTTGTCACAATCGTCAGATTTTTGTCTTTTAACAAACATGACGTATCTTGGCTCCATTTCCTTCCCTGCTTATCACTATTTTGTTAGCTTGAAGATAACTTCCAGGAGATATGCTCTCACCTTAAAGTCTGATCAAAGCAAATTCCTGGGGCTTTTTGAAAGAAATTATAGGGGAAGAGGGTGGGTGTCTTTCTGTCTGGTAACAGTTTATTTTAATCTGCCTGTTTTCTCCTTTTGTAATCCATAAGCACTTGTGTGTTTAGAAGGCTTGCCAGTTATGATAGGTTTCCTTGACATTACTGTAACAGGCAAGGCTAAACACAGCTGTCTGGTGCCTGGAATCCTTAGGAGTCCTGCAGGACCCGAGTCGGAAAAAATAAACTGAACTTTAGACATACTCAAGCTAAAGGGCTTTTTCAGCCAACTCCTTTGTAAATAGTCAAAAATTCTAAGTAGATATGGTGGCAAAAATTTGTGTCTGGGGTCACTTCAGTAGCTGTTCTGGCACTCTGCTCAGAATTCATTTGCTGCAGTTCATCCTCTACAAAAATCCTTGTGCTAGGAACAGGCAGTACATAAATCAGAAACCAAGGCTCAACTTTGCAACTTTTATGTTCATGGAAATGAATAGAGAAGAACTACTAATAGAGAAGGCATGCATCTAAATGTCAATATAATACTGCATTTGATGAGTTTTCATTAACTGCTAGAGCTGAAACAAACATTTCGGGATAATATGTGCCAAAACACTTTGAAATATTCAGAGAGCATATGAAAATGCATGCTGTGAAAAGGAGATAGATGCCATCCTGCATAATCTTTGATTTTCAGTCTAGATTTTGATTGTTCATCCAAATTTTAGAGTAGACTGATAGTCTTCTGAGTCATAGTCTGGAATGGCAAACCAGACATTGATTATTACCCCAGAATAACCCAAATGGAAAGTGTGTCCAAAACTCCAGCAAACCATAATGCCCTACTTCTCCCCAAGGGTAGTTTGTGGGGGGTTGCTGTTATTTGCACCCAGCTTCTAAGCTTAATTTGCAGTGCAGAAGGAGAGACTTTCCCTCAGATGGATATTCAAAAGAGGAGCTGAATTCACACACTCTACATTTGTACCTATCTTACTGCACCTGAGCACAATTCCAAGCTCCTCATCTGGAGGCATGCAGCAGACATGTCCTAGTCCAGGTGCTCACTGAGCTTTTCTGTCACACAGCTTTCCACAAAGAGGCAACCCAAACCAGGTGGTGAGAACAGTCTGCTCTGAGCAGGTCCCCAGGGAGAGAGGTGGGTGGTTCAAATTGAATCCCATGCACGAGTGGACAAGGCTGGCCTCAGAGCTGGTCTCTGGAATAGCCTCTCCTCCTTCTCCCATAGGAAAGGGCATCCTGAGGACACTGCGCTCCTATGTGCTAATGGCAGGTGATGCAAATACTCCCTCTGTGCATCCCCTTGGCACAAATGTAATTGGCCATCTGAAACCCTGCAAGGGGCCTGGGATGCAATGTGTCACTTAAACTCTGCATGAATATGGGGAGGACAGCTGCAGAAAAGCATTGCAACACAATGACAAATCAGGGAATGAACTCAGAGGCATTAAAGAAGGGCAAATAATGAATTGGAAAAGCTTTTGGAATTTTCCCAAGCACCACACTTTTGTTTCATTTTCAAATGTACCACATCAGAGGAAAGAGGCATGGGTCTCTAATATTTCTCCTGGAGAAACTGGAATTGAATGTTATTTTTAGGAATAGTATGTGCAGGTGTTCACCAGATATTAACAAATGTTTAAGTATTAATTGCATGAGAGGTAATTTCTTTTGCAAGCACTTTAACTTCTGATTTATACAGCAGCTCTCCTGTTGCCTCTCTACCTTTAAAAAAATGAATATGTCAGTAATGCCAAAACCATACTGTGCACAACTTATACAAGTGAACATTCTTCCAAAATAGCAACACCTGTTGTACATGTGCTTCTCCCAAAAGCCCCTAGATGACTTGGGCGAGTCCTCAGCAGGGAGTAGATATGTAACCATAAGGTTAAGTGTTGAGTACAGGTATTAATTTGTAAATCAGCAAATACTCAAAGCAATAAACATAGTAAAAACCAGGAGAAATCTGCAAGATGAATTATGTTCCCAGCACCAGCCAGTGAGTCACCCTGAACATTACAAACAGGACTGGCTAATTGAATCAGAAACTGGTCCCTGTGTACAGCTTTTAGCAACCTCTCATAGTAAACAGCAAACCAGGTTGATGTCAGACCCATAATTGCACGAACCCCATGAACATTCACATACACGCTTCCTTCTCACAAATGGAAGTCACGTTCATACAAAATATTGGGATTTTGGGAGGTTTTATACCTGTCTTCAGTGCTATTCTGTTACCTTTTAGAGTCAGGTGAATTCAGCAGAAAATACCATGGCAATATTTTGAAGGGCCATACTGTGTTTCGAAAAAGCGTTTCTTCATTAAAAATGCATTAAAAACCACTGAAACCTGAGGTAGGTATCAATATTATAGTAGGCACTTGAGGTTTACTTTCCTTAGATTGATCTCGCTCCTGTGTAAAGTCTGCCTCAGTAAATGCCAGCTGTTTGGTTTTTGTTGTTTTCTTTGAAATTGCTGTGCCCACACTGAAAAAATCTGCTGAAGAATATCACAGTGAAAGCAACACTCTTCTGTAGGAACTGATTTGTCTCCTAGCATGTAGAAAAAAGAATCAAAGCTTGACATTATTCTTCCATGTTCAAAGGCATGTCTTTAATCAATAAATTTATCTGATTCACTGCTATTTTGACACCACTGAAACAGTAGAGGAGTTGAACACTTTATATATGACTTGAATTTGTCCCTAAACATAAATATGAATAAGCAGAGCATCTGCAGCTACTCCGGATGCACTGAAATGACAAGGACTATCAATCCTCCTGCTTCAGGGTACATAATCTGATAACCAGCTGAGGTCAGGGAGAAATATCCCCCACTGGTATAATATTGACTAATTGGATTCATTATAAGCTTTTTATGTCTTTCTCTAAAAAATCTTACGTTAGCCACTAGATGGACCAGTGGCCTGTTCTGGCATTGGCAATTCCTGCATATCTAATCCACAAAACCATTGCAATGGGTGTTGCTCCTGAATCAGCAGCACACCAGCTGGAAGGGACTCAGCCTGCATCCCCACAGTGGCATGGAGCACTCCAGATTAGTCAGGAGGTGGGAAAGAGGAGGAGGCTTTTTGCCATGGTGAGCACATTTATGGAATATCTGACTTACAGACATCTGATATATCTGATGTACAGCATCTGAAGTACACATCACCTGACCTGGAATCCAGACAAGGGCAAGAAAATTAGAATAGAATAGAATAGAATAGAATAGAATAGAATAGAATAGAATAGAATAGAATAGAATAGAATAGAATAGAATAGAATAGAATAGAATAGAATAGAATAGAATAGAATAGAATAGAATAGAATAGAATAGAATAATGTAATGTAGCATAACAGAGCACAGCATAGCATTGAACACATCTGAAGGTTGTATACAGGAACAAGAATGCTGGAACTGGAGGTGAGCCAGTCCTTTTCTGTGAAGCCCTAGCTAATCAGATGCCAACCTACTTCTTTACTTCCACTGCAGAGAAGGAGAACAGATGGGTGGGCTGGAATGAAATACAAAATAAAAGCAGGCGCCTATGGTCAACTTTACACAAAGGATGATAAAACCCCTCATTATATAACAGAAAGCCAAAGTACGTTAATACTTCTTTAACGGCGCTTCCCACAGAAGCAAAATCTGCATCTGCTTGTTAGCCACAAGGTGCTTGGGTGATTATCAGTGAAAGGGAGCAGAAGGCTGCATGTGATGCTATTACGAAGGTTGCTCGGAGAGCAGTTTCACTGCTGAGATGAGGTCCATACTATCAGAAACAAAGATTCTCCTAGGCTGTAAAAATTAGAAGACAGAAAGAGAGGCTTCTGTTATGTAGTTAGCTGAGTCATAGGTCAAGGTGTATTTTCCATCCAAGGCCATTCTTTCTAATATGTCACAGTTCAATGACACTTGAGACTCAAAATGGAGCAATCTTTTTTGTCTGGCTGCTTGCCAGGGTAGCTGGAAACTTCTGGGCTGTGCACTGACAATGTTTTACTCAACTAAAAGCAACTGTGCTCTCTTTCTGTCCTCAGGAGGAGAGCAGGTTACAAAACAGCATCTTCATGTCTGTTTATGTGAGAAACACTACTCAAAAAGGAAAAAAAAAATAGTACGCTTGGTTTCTCTTTACATTTATCATCACCAGTGAATGTATCACTTGGAATGAGTTTCCAGCTTCTCAAAGAAGCTCTCAGTAGATAAGCTTATCTCTCATGAATCACATACTCAGGCTTCCCCATAACCGACAAAATAAACACTGCCACAGCCATCTCTAAGGAACAACCCTGATGACAGGTGTCTTGCCATTGCAATGCACAGCAATATTCAGGTAGCTGAAGTAGCCCCAGGAGGTTGGGGTTTTTCTAAAACTTTGTGTATTCCCCATTTGACCTATTTACTCATATTTGTAAAAGTTTCAAGGAAATTCTTCTAGAAAAATGGGACTCTGGTCTTGTTTAGATTAAACTCTAATTCTTATCTGTTAGATGGTCAGCAGGTGAGGGTGGTTCACAAGCAGCTAACACCTCCCTCCTGAGCTGAGCATGTTATATATAAATACCTCCACCCCATGCTGGGTCTTCTGCATCTCTCATGGTCAAGAAAAAGAGCCAGAAAATCCAGCATCTCTGTCTCTTACTTGTAAAACTCCAATGTGTCAAAAAGCAAACAGGACATCTACCTTTCCCTTCCTGTGGACTCTTCAGGGAATGTATGTGGTGATCTACGGCTCTTGATCACTTGGGAGAATTTCGGTATTCCAGCTGTAGGAAGGTGAAGCATCTTCAATAAACTGGTTGGAATAAACTGGCCTTTGTATATCTGGGACTCAGATCCTAAACAATACTTTTTGGTTTTTGCTGTCTTGGAACATCAGAGGAGTGTCAGGGGAAAAGGACCTGTCCTTTCACTCACAACACAACTTTTGAAACTGCCTTTGTAATCTGTCTTCCTTTGGGTCAGCCTCAAGGTACACCTGAGCATGCGTGACATCTGAGCAACGTTAGCAACACGTTGTGGACAGAAGGGACAGCCACAGCACTCATGCCCACACAGATCTGTGAAGGTGGGCTATGAAGCAGCTACAATGGTTCAGACTGTCAGCAGATGTGAAAGAGCCACACAGCCGGTCTCTAACACTGCAGGAGATGCCCTGACCTGTGGCCTCGGGGCAAAGGAGGTGACACAGAGACAGTAGCAGGCATGTGGGTAATGTTGACAGGGATGAGTAATTACTGACTCACCACTTTTCATTGTTTTTCAGTTTGGTTTTGGCAGGGTGTTTGTCTGCCAGGTGGAGAGCATGGGAGATTCAAATCCCACTTTTCTGCATGGGGACTGGGAATGCTGGCATATTTAGTTTCACTCCTGAAGTCATCCCCCCAAACTGAAAGGGACCACCAAGAGAGAAATTCACAGTTGCCAAGGTGTCAAAGCTGACACTACTGCATTTTGCCCCATTTCTGATTCAAGGAGGGGATTCTATTTCAAAAAAACCTTAGTTCTCAGGCACAAGAAAGTGACATTTGAAGCTTTCTAAAAATAAATATGCAGTTAAAATGAATCTGGTACAATTTGTCTCTTAGCTCTGGAGGGCATGTAGAAGAGGGGGACGAAAGGAGAGGACAATGAATTTATAATCTGGCTTGTAGCAAGGTGTAAATTTACCACCCAGACTGCCACCCATTACACCACAGACAGGAAACCAGCTGGTGGAAGGTGCAGTGAGTTTGTTGTTCCTCCTCACACAATGACTATATGTGTTATTGATTTCACAGGCCTAACCATGACTGGTATATTTTTTAGATCTTGCCTGTTGCCTTTTTATGTTTTCAGATCAGCTATGCATTTCATCAGCCTCCTGCCCACCAGCAATCATAAAATATGAGCCTTTGTGGGAAAGCAGAGATGTAGAAAGAGTTTCTTATGAAACGGTGGCTGGGATTGTTCCAGACACCTCCAGCCAGCTGCTCTCCAGGCAGCAGCTTTGTGATACAAGAGACAGTAAACATCAGCTTCAGAAAGTCAGACAGTTGGGCCCTTTGGCTGCAGGCCCACTGAGCAAGTTCTCCTGACTACTGAGGCATGGCTTGGAAAATAAAAGGTCTCTTTAGTGCTGATATCTTTGGACGCCACTGTGCGATATAGCTGGAATCAGTCCAGAGTATTCCTACTTGCTTTGCATCTCAGGCTATAAAACAAATTCAAACACATCAGTTCTTTCCTGGTGCTTGGTTTTCACTGAAGTATCTCCTGCTGTTAATCCTGCCCAGTGCAACCTTGGGCAATGCAATGTCACAGGGCTACTGCATGGCCAGTGGAAACTAGAAATAGATTATATAACTGGTGGAATGGCATTATCTCTTTTCCAGTGCACAATGCAGAAACTGTACTCCTTTGCATAAATTCTGCAGCTTGTGCTCTCCTCCTGACTGTCTGTAATGTCAGCTGTGTCAGATGAAGGCAGCACTGAAAGGCACTTTTTACAGATGAGGCAGGACTCTCATATTCTTGAGGGCCTTACAGTCGAACTATAGGAAAAGCATAGATGAAAACCAAAGGCTGATCAGCTCCTGTATATGGGAAAAGTAAATATGCTGAGACTCTCCAGCAGGGAAAAGAAAATTACATGGAATGTAAAATCCTGCAGCTTTCCAGATAGGTCAGAAAGTGTGTAATTGCTCACTGCAGGGGAGGAGCTGGGGACACTGAATTAAATGATCAGGCAGAACACTTCAAAGAAACTAAAAGGAACATGCTTTCACACAAAATATAATTCAGGAAGGCGAGTCACTGCCATAAATTTTTCACTGCCATAAATTCACCACCATAAACTTTTGGAATATCAAAAGTACAAACAGGTCAATAAAAGAGATTGTGAGCATCGGGCCTTAAAGAGTAAGGTGGAGAATAGCTCCAGAAGTCCCTAATGCATGGATTTTATTAGAGGTTAGGTAGGTCCCCTTTCCCTGACCTCTTTCTTTTATTCTTTTTCAGTAGCTGCTACCAATAACTGCTAAAGACATGATAGCGTCTTGATGGGCTTTTGATTTGACTCAGTGCAGACACTCTTAGGAGGTTTAATGGACCGGCTCCTCTTTGGAACAATTCCAATGTCTTCAATGAATATGAAGCAGAAATGATTTCCTACATGTCTGACAATTCCTGCTTTGTTTCCATTTCAGCATTTCCTAAGGCTTAAAAGCAGCTCTTAGCCTCTGAACTTTTCCTTTGAGTTCATGTTTTGGTTCTCTCAATTATGCTCAACATTACATTAAGACAAACATAAAAAAAGAAAAAATACAGTACTGTTTTATTAAATTGTCACAACAAATAGTGCCAAATGAGGGGCTGAAACACATATGTCCTGGTGATTGGATAAGATGTACTACATTAGTGCCATTCTGGACCTGAGCAATTTGAAGTACTTGTCAAGAGGGGGCAGGTAAGCGGTAAAGGGCAGATCCCTGATGCAGATATGGGAAACCCCTTGAAGCACTGGTACAAGGTCTGGATATGGCTGAGTGACCACAGCCAGCTGGGTGAGGTCCCAGCCCCCTGAGGCAGCTCCCTCAGTCCCTGCCTGTTTCAATAGAAGAGGGAAGATCAGGTGTGTACATGTGTGGGGTGTGTGTGTACTTATATACAGAATCTCCCAATTAATATCATGCTTCTGTTTTGGTACAGGCAGTGTTTCAAACCTTAAAAAGTTGCAGACAAATGGTATAGCCTGTTGTGGAACTAATTGATTCTAGCAGTTTTGGTGTAGCCATAGGATGGCTCCATTTTAAAATAGCACTAAAAGAAATTAAAGATTTATACTATTTTTTTGCTTTTTAATTTTATTTCTTTGCTCTTCTTTTAATTTCAGGGCTTCAGAATATATTCACCACCTCATGGGACCCTTTTGTGGGTTGTCAGTTCTGCAATTTGTCTAGGTTACAAATCAGTTTGCTTTGCAGGTTTGTAGCTTGAACCAGAACTGCCAGTGGGAAATGCAAATGAATGAAATGAAAGAGACCCTCCAGGCACCACATGAATTTATAGCACAGATTGCCAGTGCCACCTAGAAAACAGAATGAGATCAAACACTAATTCATCTATGTCTGCAGGATGCTCTAGAATCCAGCATGGCCAAAAATGGACACATCAGCCTTTTTTTAAACATGAGTTACAGTTCTCATAAATCACCAGAACAGAAGGATACAGACTGGCCCTCTCAAGGCATTGTGAGACTTGTATATGTGCTTGCATATATTTACTGCATACATGTTTCTCTAGGCAGGTTTTTTTCTTAATGCAAATTGCTTTAAAATGTTCTCAGCCTACATTTATCAACAGATATTCCTGTGCAATGCAATTTTGTGTGTGAGACCCATCGGTGACCTCCCCTTGCAAACCAAGATGCAATGAATGTGGTGAAAGCTGTGGATCACTTTTCTATGATCTCAGTCAGTAGATTTATAATTTAATAATCAGAAAAAAAATCAGTTAAAGAAAACCCTCCAGCTCTGTCAACCTGCTAAGAGCACCAGATTGCTCCAGAGCTCAGTAAGAAGTCGCAGTTTAATAAACTCCACCTGGCGTTGCCTCACTGATGCTGCTTTGTACATCTCTATTGCCCAGGAAGTCTGAGGTTGGTTTTATTGTTCTGAGCCTTTTGATTATGCTCAAGCTATAATGAGGGATTGCACATTCCAATTTGTGGTGACCCTGTCTTGTGAAAGGGCCTTGCTATGAGTAAAAATAGAAATGAGGCTTGCAACCCTATGTTTTAAATCATTTATTGTCACTAAAGCGTATACTCTTGATTTTGCAAAGCTTCTCTACTAGCACACTTAAACCAATGAGACCATTTGTTTTATCCAAACAGAACCATCTATTTAAATCTATATCTATACACAGGAGCCTGGCTCAATGAAGTTGTAAAGCAAAATGTGATAACTGAGGTTTCACAGCAAGCCAGAATGAAGCTGTGACACAGTCCTAAACAATATGCAAATGGTGACATACATCACAGCTAATGTCATAGGAGGAAAGGAACATTTCTGGCACAGGGAAAAGATTGACACTGACAACTAATGTGGGGAAAATACAAAAATCATAAATCACACCAACAACACACACAAAAGTTGAAGCTGTCACCATGCTAAGATCTCTAGAAAATAAAATACAAAACTCTCTGTCTGTCGAGCCAACATCTGAAAATGAAGCAAAAGCGTGAAACCAAAGAGGAGTATAAAGTCACTCCAATTGCTCCCAGATGCCCCAAGCAGGGAAGGGGGAGAAATTAAATCATCAGTATTGAGAGGGAATCCAGTGCATCCAAAGCAGAGCAGGACATAAGTGAGTTGAAGCCCGCATTAGTGGTACTGAAAAATGGACAGTATTTTTCTAAGGAGAATATGATCTGAGTACAAGTAAAATGAGTTCTCTGTTAGATTTGATTTAAGAGAAAGAAAAAAGTTCATGGACAGACCACAGGAACAAAAATCCTGATTTAATTTTAACAAACTACAGTGAATGATGCAGAGAGAACAGAGA